>NC_052512.1:44786845-44849345 GCF_014356525.2 Nilaparvata lugens
TGCTAGTTGGTCCATTCTTTTTATTACTCTGTCAGCTGTGTTTTTAGAATATAAATGACGCTGGTAGTCTCTCATATGTGCCGTTCATACATTCTCACCCCAACAAAACAGTAAAAATCGACAATAATCGACAGTAATCGGCTTGAGATAACAGTAAAAGTTGCGACATAAACGCCCTATAACATGGGATATCTACTTATGCTATTGTTTCTCTATGATATTATATAGTTAGTAATGTATAGATTTGGGGCTACTATCTTCTATTTATAAAATTAAAAATTAAAATATCAATTTGAATGATAATGTAAATTTTTTTTCATTTTTATTTTTTCTATTATCTTAGTATTCATTTCAGAGGGTACTATAATTCTATTCTATATAATAACTATAAAATTCTATAAAATACTCTATAAAAAATACAAGTATATCTAAAATATACTCTATTCTATAAAATACTCAGCATACTATATTATGGTTAAAGCTCCACGTTCCAAAGCCAGAGAAAAAGATAGGAGGGCATAGTTGCCACGTTTTCTTTTCCAAAGTTTTCATTAGTCGAGCTCCATTTTCTTGAAATTGTTGGCCAATTGCTCACTTTTTTTCTTGTCTATCCGTTTAGATTCGTCAACTCTTATTGTCTCTTCTTCCAGAAACCATTCCCTGTATTTTCTCATCTCCTCCAGGTTTTTCTCTGAAATAAAACAAGGAGAAAATCATATGTGATGAAGTAGAATCTTAGAGAAAAGACAGCATAAGAAGATATGCCATGGTTTGTAGAATTCATTCAAAGTTTGGAAGTTCTGTATCAAATTATGGTGTTGTGTATCAAGTTGAGATGATACTGTATCGTATTGTGTTGATACTGTATCATATTATGTTAATATTGTATCATTTTGTGATGATAACATAGAGAAAATATAGCATAAGAAGATATGACATGCTTTGTTGAATACATTCAAAGTTTGGAAGTTTTGTATCAAATTATGGTGTTGTGTATCAAGTTGAAATGATACTGTATCGTATTGTGTTGATACTGTATCATATTTTGTCTATATTGTATCATATTGTGTTGATACTGTATCATTTTGTGTTGATAACATAGAGAAAATATAGCATAAGAAGATATGCCATGGTTTCTAGAATTCATTCAAAGTTTAGAAATTTCGTATCAAATTATCGTGGTGTGTATCAAGTTGAGATGATACTGTATCATATTGTGTTGATACTGTATCATGTGTGGTGATACTGTATAATTTATGGTGATAGCATAGAGAGAATATGGGATAAGATGTTATCCCATGATGAAAGTTTGAAAGTTTTGTATCAAATTATTGTGGTGTGTATCAAGTTGAGATGATACTGTATCATATTGTGTTGATACTGTATCATGTGTGGTGATACTGTATAATTTATGGTGTTAGCATAGAGAGAATATGGGATAAGAAGTTATCCCATGGTGAAAGTTTGAAAGCTTTGTATCAAATTATGGTGGTGTGTATCAAGTTGAGATGATACTGTATCATATTGTGTTGATACTGTATCATGTGTGATGATACTGTATAATTTATGGTGATAGCATAGAGAGAATATGGGATAAGAAGTTATCCCATGGTGAAAGTTTGAAAGTTTTGTATCAAATTATGGTGGTGTGTATCAAGTTGAGATTATACTGTATCATATTGTGTTGATACTGTATCATGTGTTGATACTGTATAATTTATGGTGTTAGCATAGAGAGAATATGGGATATAAAGTTATCCCACGGTGAAAGTTTGAAAGTTTTGTATCAAATTATGGTGGTGTGTATCAAGTTGAGATGATACTGTATCATATTGTGTTGATACTGTATCATGTGTGGTGATACTATATAATTTATGGTGATAGCATAGAGAGAATATGGGATACGAAGTTATCCCACGGTGAAAGTTTGAAAGTTTTGTATCAAATTATGGTGGTGTGTATCAAGTTGAGATGATACTGTATCATATTGTGTCGATACTGTATCATGTGTGGTGATACTGTATAATTTATGGTGTTAGCATAGAGAGAATATGGGATAAGAAGTTTTCCCATGGTGAAAGTTTGAAAGTTTTGTATCAAATTATGGTGTTGTGTATCAAGTTGAGATGATACTGTATCATATTGTGTCGATACTGTATCATGTGTGGTGATACTGTATAATTTATGGTGTTAGCATAGGGAGAATATAGGATGAGAAGATTACCCATGGTGGTATAAAATTATGGTGTTGTATATCAAGTTGAGATGATACTGTATCATATTGTGTTGATACTGTATCATGTGTGGTGATACTGTATAATTTATGGTATAGAGAGAATATGGGATAAGAAGTTATCCCATGGTGAAAGTTTGAAAATTTTTTATAAAAATTATGGTGTTGTGTATCAAGTTGAGATGATACTGTTTCTTATTGTGTTGATACTGTATCATGTGTGGTGATACTGTATAATTTATGGTGTTAGCATAGGGAGAATATAGGATGATAAGATATCCCATGGTGTATTGGTCGTTCATGTAGCAAATATCTTCTCCGATTACTGTCGACTACTGTCTATTATTACTGTGTTGTTGGGAGTGTATATTCTATTGGAGAAATAAATAATCATATTTTTATACTAGCCTTCTATTCCGTGCTCTTCAATGGTCAAATTATTCTATATTCTTCATTGATTCATACAATAAGTGCATCATTAAAATGATAGGGAGAGAAAAAAATAAGGTATTCTTGTGCATTCCTCTCCCAAATTTAGATAAGGTTACAGTACACGTAGTCCAAAAAAATCTGGTGTGGCACACTCACACTACTTTCCTTGCCGTTATGAAAATTGATCACCTGACGCTAGTGTTCCCGCGCATCTCAGGTCTACTATTCAAATATTTGAGCCAGCTGGTGACAGGAAAATAACGCTGGAGACATAAAATGAGGTCTACTATCTCTTCATAGTGAATCATTATTTAATAGAATCAACAGTTGCCAACAGTTTGCAATTGGATAATCACATTTTCTCGAATTTCGAGCTTATTTTTAATTTTAGGTAAAAATGTTACTGAACATTAATTGTAGAGATTTTCATGCTCAATCTACTCCACTTGATTTTTTTCTGTTTCAATTGTATCTGAAGCCTGATAATTGGGAATCTATCTGCATTGATGGTGCGGAGCTCCTGAAATTTTTACAGATATGGGAATGTGGTAGTTGATAGAGCTTATCGATGACTATTCCAGGTATAACTTTAATCGAAATCGTTGGAGCCGTTTTCGAGAAAATCGCGAAAACCCCATTTTTGACAATATTTTCGCCATTTTAGCCGCCATCTTGAAACGCATTTAATCGAAATTGTTCGTGTCGGATCCTTATAGTGTAAGGACTTCGAGTTTCAAATTTCAAGTCATTCCGTTGATTAGGAGATGAGATATCGTGTCCACAGACGCACATACACACACACACACATACACACACACCACACACACACACACACACACACACACACACACACACACATAACACATACACACACACACACACACCACACACACACACACAACACACACACACACACACACAACACACACACACACAACACACACACACACACAACACACAACACACACACACCACCACACACAACAACACACACAACACAACACACACACACACCACACACACACAACACACACACACACACCACACACACAACACACACACACACACACACACACACACACACACACACCACACAACACACACACACACACACACACACAACACACACACATACCAACACCCTAAAATCATGTTTTTGGGCTCAGGGGTCCTTGAAACGTATAGAAAACTTGAAATTAGGGTACGGTACCTTAATTTTTTTCGGAAAGCAATACTTTCCTTACCTATGGTAATAGGCAAAGGAAAGTAAAAATAAGGTAACCTTGTGCTATTCCTCTCCCAAATTTAGATAAGGTTTCAGACAGTACACGTAGTCCAAAATAGGTCAATTCTTGTAGTTGTTCACTTCACAAAAACCTCAGTCTTTATTATTTTCTCAAAGTAGATTTTCAAATTTAGATGCTTCAAAACCAAACATAGATGGAATATTTCACATTATTTTCATCAAAATAAGAAATATTCACATATTAGAGTAATTATTTTGCTGGACCCAAACCAAACTTTAGAATTAGAAACTTGACGTAATGAAAACTTGAAGAATCTAAAATAGGCCTATAACCATCCTCGGTAAATTTTGAAACTGTATGCAGAAATTTCAAGTTAATGAGTTGAGTAGTTGAGACGTGATGATGTTGTGTATCAAGGTGAGATGATACTGTATCATATCGTGGGGATACTGTATCATTCATGGTGATACCATAGTGATGATGCGTCATTCGTGAATTTCCTATCCCCTACGTGTATAAGCCAGTTCTTTCCTTCATTATATATCATGTGATAGCGTTGCCGATTCTCTGTCTTGTCACTGCCCTGCCATTATATTATAGACTGGCAAGTAACCCGTGCTGCACAAGGGTCTAATTGGAAACTAGACAGTCTGAAAACTTGATGTAATGAAATCTTGAAGAATTCTAAACAGGCCTAAAACCTTCCTCGGTAAATTGAGAATTTATTGACCGAACTTAGTGAGGTCTATGTTTCAACTCGGATTTTCTTTTGTCTGTCTGTATGTAACGCGATTACGGCCAAACGCGTTGATAGAATTCTATGAGATTTGGCAGGAATATTCCTTTTTCAACTGCGCGTCGATGTATACACAAGGTTTTTTGAAATTTTGCATTTTAAGGATAATATTGAAAGAAAAGGGATTCCTCCATACTCTGATATCACTATATATCATCTACTTTGAAGATAGGATCAATCATACTATAGAATTATTCATAATCGATCAGCTGACAAGTGGATTATTCATTAATCATATGGGATACAAATTAAAACGTGAACTGAGTTTACTAAAATCTATATATATAAAAGCGAAATGGCACTCACTCACTGACTGACTGACTGACTCACTCACTCACTCACTCACTCACTCACTCACTCACTCACGCGCCTAACTAAAAATCTACCGGACCAAAAACGTTCAAATTGGTAGGTATGTTTAGTGGCCCTTTAGAGGCGCACTAAGAAATCTTTTGGCAATATTTTAACTCTAAGGGTTGTTTTTAAGGTTTTTAAAGTTCGTCTTTTAGCATGTATATTCTTCTTCTCCCAATCTCTTAATTATGATGAATTTCCATATCAATATGTTACTATAGAACTATAATCTAGATAGAGTACCTCTTCGAAACAGTGTTAACTGGCAACTAAATTAATAATTTTGTTCAGGTTGGCATTAAGTTGAGTTGACTTTGTTAGGTTGGCACGCAGTTGAAGATTTAAATGAATTTATCGCGGAAAAATTGATTGGGCACGTACTTCAATCCTGGGAATATTATATTACTAGCGTCAGGCTCGCTTCGCTCGCCATATCCGTTTTAGCCAGACGTTTAGTCTGGACCCCCGACTAGATTGTTCTAGCATATGTAAAAATGCTCAAATGAAAAATGCAGGCGAGCGAAGCGAGTTTGCTGATCTCATTCTTGGATGATCCAGTCGGGGGTAGACGGATATGGCGAGCGAAGCGAGCCTGACGGCTAGTTCATTATATATCATGAGATAGCGTTGCCGATTCTCTGTCTTGTCACTGCCCTGCCATTATATTATAGACTGGCAAGTAACCCGTGCTGCACAAGGGTCTAATTGGAAACTAGACAATCTGAAAACTTGATGTAATGAAATCTTGAAGAATTCTAAACAGGCCTAAAACCTTCCTCGGTAAATTGAGAATTTATTGACCGAACTTAGTGAGGTCTATGTTTCAACTCGGATTTTCTTTTGTCTGTCTGTATGTAACGCGATTACGGCCAAACGCGTTGGTAGAATTCTATGAGATTTGGTAGGAATATTCCTTTTTCAACTGCGCGTCGATGTATACACAAGGTTTTTGGAAATTTTGCATTTTAAGGATAATATGAAAAGAAAAGGAATTCCTCCATACTCTGATATCACTATATAAAATCTACTTTGAAGATAGGATCAATCATACTATAGAATTATTCATAATCGATCAGCTGACAAGTGGATTATTCATTAATCATATGGGATACAAATTAAAACATGAACTGAGTTTATTAAAATAATTATATAAGTGAGTTTTTGATCTTGGAGAAAACAAATAACAGTTTTTAAGAGTAAATTATTAAGGTGCGTACAGACTGTCGCTCTGCTCCGCAACCGAACGTCACTCCAGCAGAGCGATTGATGATCGACCGGGGAGCAACAGTGGTTCGACCGGGGAACGCGAGAAGATCTAACATCTTCCGTAACGTTCATGATGGGTGCGTGGGCGGTGCGACTGTGGTTCGATGGTGGTACGAGGGCGGTACGAGGGAGGAGCGTGCTCGGTGCGGGTTGGAAGCACGAATATGTGTACGCAGCTTTATGATTCAATTGAATCAACTAGAACAGGTGACTTCAGATACTTGTGGATGAGAAAACTGCGTGAGATTTACTGTTCACAGTACTACAAGTATGCAAAATGTCAAGTTAATGAGTTGAGTAGTTGAGACGTGATGATGCGTCATTCGTGAATTTCCTATCCCCTACGTGTATAAGCCAGTTCTTTCCTTTATGTTATTATAGATTATAGTTAATATATTTTTCCTACAGTTACGTTGAAAAGTGGCCATTGCTGCACTGATTACAGAACGCAAAGAATCACTTTTCCGCTCTAGTGCGGGAAAAATTTTTCTGCACTCCAGATTTGCAACATGGCAACGCAAAATACTTAGTAGGTTATATGGAGCAACAGTGCAGCAAAATCAAAATGAAGTTGGTAAACAGTGACTGCTGTGGCTGCTATATGAGCAGAGGTGCAACCAAGCAAAACGCGCTAATTATTAGTATTAGATATATAACCAAGGACAACATTTTATTCAATTGACAATAAATTAAGGTTTTTATCAATAACAGCATCACACACACAAACATTTGATGCATTTCAGGCAATTTTACCCATAATTACCCACTTTTCATATTCAATGGTAACTGTAGGAAAAACTTAATGTGAAATACGTGCGCAAAGTTACTCTGCTGCACTCAAGAAACCATTCCGCCCTCGCCTACGGCTCGGGCGTAAACGTTTCTTTCGGTGCAGCAAACTGACACTTTGCGCACTAGTTGCACAAATAACTATTATAGATAATTACCTGCTAACTCACTAGTATGCGGGGCATTGCCTCCGTATTCCTCAGGTATCACCTCTTTTGGAATATGTTGATATAGAGTTTCCATATTGGAGTGAAAGAATTGCTGTAATCGAAAATATAATTGAAATTTATAACAAGAAACTTAAACAAAAATATTGTAATTTGAAACAATTTTAAAATGAGTTACCTATATTTTTATTAATTGAAATTTTTACAAGGAAAAATATTTCTACAAACAGCATGAACTCGAAATACATTGTATTGTGAGGTCCACGTTATAATGGCAGTGTTTGAATTACAATGGTATTGCTATCCTTGTCTATAGATCAACAAAGCATATTGCGCTATCTCTTTCTCGCTTTGCTTTGTTGCCAGATCGTCTTTTAACATTGTAGAATTAATAATAAATTAACAAAATATTTCATCTTAATTATGAAAATTCATTATTGAATTATCGAAAAATATCATTTCTTACTTAATAAAATATAATTGATCATTTTGAATGAGAATGAACAGTTGATATTACATCAATAAACCTGTATTTTCTAAAATTTCAATTTCTAAGATAGTTATTCAATTTACTAAAAATAACTTTTAGTTGAGTTAGTTTTGGTTAATTGCATAACTTTCTCGAAAATCGTTATTTTTAGAGAATTTTTGTTTTACTAGATCAACAATACCATGAAGAATTCATCCTCTAAATCTCATGGATTTATATCGTAACGAATTTGAAATGTTCTGTCCCAAAAATTAAAACTTCAGTCGCTCATATCTCAAAAAGTAATGATCGAAAAAAAATGTTTTGCTGGGAGAGCCTTTTCATTTTGATAGCTTGATGATATACAAATCGGAAAAATTGAAGAAATATCACGAGTAGAATAGTTATTTGTGCAACTTGTGCGCAAAGTGCCACTTTGCTGCACCGAAAGAAACGTTTACGCCCGAGCCGTAGGCGAGGGCGGAATGGTTTCTTGAGTGCAGCAGAGGAACTTTGCGCACGTATTTCACATTAAGTTTTTCCTACAGTTACCACTGAATATGAAAAGTGGGTAATTATGGGTAAAATTGCCTGAAATGCATCAAATGTTTTTCTGTGTAATTTTATTATTGATAAAAACCTTAATCCTAAAATCCTAAAGTCCTCGTTGTCCTTGGTTATAATATATAATGAATAATAATTAGCGCGTTTGCTTGGTTGCACCTCTGCTCACTATAGCAGCCACAGCAGTCACTGTTACCAACTTCATTTTGATTTTGCTGCACTGTTGCTCCATATAACTACTAAGGATTTTGCGTTGCCATGTTGCAATCTGGAGTGCAGAAAAATTTTTCCCGCACTAGAGCGGAAAAGTGATTCTTGCGTTCTGTAATCAGTGCAGCAATGGCCACTTTTCAACGTAACTGTAGGAAAAGTTTATTTTTAGCCTTTGCACAGCCATAATATGAGATGTTTCGCTACAATAGAGGTTGAGTTATTCACTGAAACATTGCATCTTACCTACATTCTCAGATCACAGAAATCACCCATTTTCAAATGCTTATAACTCAAGAATAGGAGCGAATTAATTATATTAATTATTAGAATAATGATAATTAGTAATTAATTGTTGAACACTTACGATTTTCCAAACATGTGATTTTATCAGGGGTTTGACAAGGTTTATTAGTTTATCCATAACAGGATTTGTGTTGATGAAGTGAATGGCTTTCACAGGGAAGGGCGACGATTCCTGTAATACAAGAAGAATTTATTTATTCACAAGAAGAAGAAGAAGAAGAAGAAGAAGAAGAAGAAGAAGAAGAAGAAGAAGAAGAAGAAGGAGAAAGAAGAGGATGAGAAGGAGAAATAGAAGGAGAAGACGGGATGAGTGATAGAAGAAGAAGAAGAAGAAGAAGAAGAAGAAGAAGAAGAAGAAGAAGAAGAAGAAGAAGAAGAAGAAGAAGATGAAAGAAGAAGAAGGAGAAGGAGAAGGAGAAGAAGACGAAGCGAAGTAGTAGTAGAAGAAGGAGAAGGAAGAAGATGAGGAGGAGAAATAGAAGGAGAAGACGGGATAAGTGATAGAAGAAGAAGAAGATTTTGGAGGAAAAATCAGAAATAGAAGACAATTGAGAAAAAGAAAATGAAGAATACAGGAGAAGAAGAAAAAAATAGAAGAAGAGGAAGAAGGAGAAGAGGAGGAGGAGGAGGAGGAGGAGAAGTAGCTGGAGAAGACAGCATAAGTGGGAGAATGAAAATTTTGATTTAGAAGACAATTTATCGACGAAGCGAATAATGGAGAAGGCAGAAGAAGAAGAAAAAGATGAAGAAGAGGAATGAAGAGGATGAGGAGGAGAAATAGACGGAGAAGACGGGATAAGTGATAGATGAAGAAGATGAAGATTTTGGAGGAAAAATAGAAGAAATAGAAGACAATTGAGGAAATGAAAATGAAGAATACAACAGAAGAAGAAAAAGGAAGAAGAAGAAGAAGAAGAAGAGGAGAAGGAGGAGGAGGAAACAGGAAGCAGGAGAATAAGCAGAAGAAGGCAGTTTGTTTTGGAGTAGAAGATAAATTCGAAGAAAATTGCACAGGAAGACAATTCTTTTCAGGAAAGAGGAGGAGATGATGAAGAAGAAGAAGAAGAAGAAAAATACAATTTCAGATTATATTCTAAACTAGCCGTCAGGCTCGCTTCGCTCGCCATATCCGTCTAGCCAGGGGGGTCCAGATTAAACGTCTGGCTAAACGGATATGGCGAGCGAAGCGAGCCTGACGGCTAGTAACATAATATTCCCAGGAATAGCTCTGATTGAAGTAGCAGTGTCCGATCCGCGATAAATGCATTTCAATCTTCAACTTGGTGCCAACCTAACAAAGTCAACTCAACTTAATGCCAACCTGACAATAGTATATTTTGCACGTAGGGTCGAAAATGAGACTTTTCCGAGGCCGTAGGCCGAGGACTAGAAAAGATTGAGAGCCGGAGAAAAACATTTTTGCCCATGGTGAGAACGTTATTTTTCGCAACACAGAAAAATAAACAATATAAATATGAGAATAATTATTGTTTATTAGGCACTTCTGAAAGCAAAACAGGAAGGTCATAGTTCTAGCAAATCTGAGGTACCGGTAATCTGAATATCAGGAAATTGTCCAAGTGTTTTTATTTTTTATTCTGATTTGTCTAAATAACCTAGAAGATTATGTTCAATTATGTAAGAGGTTGAGTTTATACTTTTTATTCTTCCAAATGACAATAAGATGATATTATTATAAATGTTTTGATTCTTGAATAATAAACACAAATAATGAGAAGTTTTTTGATCAGCTGTTTTAGCACACTTGAAATTTGGCCAATCTGAATGTCAATGTCAACAATGCTTGTTGTCATTGACTTCGGAAGTTCAGGTTAGAAGTTCTATCCTGCTCAGAAAATTGAATTTGAATAGTTAATAATATATATCTTATCTGTATTTTATTCATCCAAATAAAATGATAGTATCTTATTTCAGAATACCTATTCAATTCTAGAAGCATAAACTGATTCCATTTCATAAACCATTTTGTGAACACGTTCACATCAAATCAGAATCAGCTGACTTCAAGGTTATTTTACAGCCCTAGGGCCGTAAAACTTTTACCGGGCCTGGTAAGAAAACAATCATTTTCGGCCTCCATATGACGCACGAAAACCAGCTCATTACATCCAAGTGGGGCGAAAAATTATTAATTTAGTTACCAGTTAACAACTGTTTCGAAGAGGTACTCTCTCTAAATTATAGTTTTATATTAACATATGGTATGAACATTTTTCAATTATAATTAAGAGAATAAGAAGAATATACATGCTAAAAGACGAACTTTAAACCCTTAAAACCACCCTTAGAGTTAAAATATTGCCAAAAGATTTCTTAGTGCGCCTCTAAAGGGCCAACTGAACATACCTACCAAATTTGAACGTTTTTGGTCCGGTAGATTTTTAGTTCTGCGAGTGAGTGAGTGAGTGAGTGAGTGAGTGAGTGAGTGAGTGCCATTTCGCTTTTATATATATAGATTGTACTCACCTGTCCATATATGACATAGTGCCTTAAAACTTTGATGGGTGTACTCAATAGATGCGAAAGTCCCATATTCTTGACGTCATACACATAAACCACTCCAGGTATTGTTCCTTCATTCAATTGCAGAACGTCTGACGTCATTATGTTCAATTTACCAGCTGAAGCAAATTTAAATTTCTTCAAATCTGAGTCAAACATGTTTGACCACAGGATGTAGTTTCCTTGATTATCCTTTTCTGGCAATATGACTGTGCGACTGAAAATAAATAGATAAATAGATTTAAATACATGGATAAATATGTGTAATCTATGATAGAACTGGAAGTTCTGTGAACAGTAGACCTAGCGTAGTTATAAACCACAGCCTCCTCTTATACTGTCCATCGGAGTAAATCCTGTCTGAATGTCGTGTCGGCGAGATATCGGTGTGAAAACGGCAAATGGCTGTTGGGGTTGGTGTATCAAAAATATGCTAACATCAAAAGCTAATCTCCTTCATGACATACTGGCAACAGGTCAGCCCGAGTTGGAAGCATTATTGACCGAGCGAAGTGAGGTCTAAGATTCAAGTCGACGGTTTGGCATTTCTCTTGATGTTTAAATGTTTATAATGTTGCGCATTTACGGCGAAAAGCGGTAATAGATTTTCATGAAATTTGACAGGTATGTTCCTTTTTTAATTGCGCGTCGACGTATATACAAGGTTTTTGGAAATTTTGCATTTCAAGGACAATATAAAAGGAAAAAGGAGCCTCCTTCATACACCAATATTAGAGTAAAAATCAGACTATAGAATAATTCATCATAAATTAGCTGACAAGTGATTACACAGATGTGTGGAGAAACCAGTCTATTGCTGTATTTCCATGAGGTCTATAGTTTCAATCTGGTACTTGTGGATGAGAATACTGCGTGAGGTCCACTGTTCACAGAACTACCAGTTATTATCGGCAACGTTGTTCTCCTATCTTTCTCCACTGCCATTATAACGTGGACCTGACTATGGTAACAAATAAATAAAATAGAAAAATATGATGGTACATAATTATTGATTTTTATTTACCAGCAAGTCATAATTTTCTGTATATCTTCACCGTCAGGGTCTCTCTCCGTGAAGATATCCTTCATCAGAGTTCTGTAGGTGAAATGGAGGTCGATCACTTCTTGGGTTCGATTCACGTCGAATCTGGTTGCGTGGAGGAACATGACTATGCTGTGATCTGAAACATAATTAATTAGCATAGAGAAAAGATAGCATGAGAAGATATGTCATGGTTTGTAGGATTCATCCAAAGTTTGGAAGTTTTGTATCAAATTATTGTGTTGTGTATCAAGTTGAGATGATACTGTATCATATTATGGTGATACTGTATCATATTGTGTTGATACTCTATCATTTATGGTGATAGAATAGATAGACAAAAGATAGCATGGGAAGATATGTCATGGTTTGTAGGATTCATCCAAAGTTTGAAAGTTTTGTATCAAATTATGGTGTTGTGTATCAAGTTGAGATGATACTGTATGATATCATGGTGATACTGTATCATATTCTGTTGATACTCTATCATTTATGGTGACAGCATAGACAAAAGATAGCATGAGAAGATATGTCATGGTTTGTAGAATTCATCCAAAGTTTGGAAGTTTTGTATCAAATTATGGTGTTGTGTATAAAGTTGAGATGATACTGTATCATATTATGGTGATACTGTATCATATTCTGTTGATACTCTATCATTTATGGTGATAGAATGGACAAAAGATAGCATGAGAAGATATGTCATGGTTTGTAGGATTCATCCAAAGTTTGGAAGTTTTGTATCAAATTATGGTGTTGTGTATCAAGTTGAGATGATACTGTATCATATTGTGTTGATACTGTATCATTTATGGTGATACCATAGAGAAAATATAGCATAAGAGGATTTATTCTTGGTATAGGTAGTTTATGTTGCAAATTTCTTCTCCGATTACTGTCGACTACTGTTTATTATTAGTGTGTTGTTGGGAGTGTAAGAGTGTAAGAAGGGCACAGTATGAGAGACTACCAGCGTCACATAACTTCACCAAAAACAACTACTAGGACTATCGGCTTCAGTTAACACTCACATTTGCAACATAGACACCTATACACTGTCTATTATTAGTGTGTTGTTGGGAGTGTAAGAGTGTAAGAAGGGCACAGTATGAGAGACTACCAGCGTCACATAACTTCACCAAAAACAACTACTAGGACTATCGGCTTCAGTTAACACTCACATTTGCAACATAGACACCCTATACACTGTCTATTATTAGTGTGTTGTTGGGAGTGTAAGAGTGTAAGAAGGGCACAGTATGAGAGACTACCAGCGTCACATAGCTTCACCAAAAACAACTACTAGGACTATCGGCTTCAGTAACACTCACATTTGCAACATAGACACCCTATACACTGTCTATTATTATGTTGTTGGGAGTGTAAGAGTGTAAGAAGGGTACAGTATGAGAGACTACCAGCGTCACTAGCTTCACCAAAAACAACTACTAGGACTATCGGCTTCAGTTACACTCACATTTGCAACATAGACACCCTATACACTGTCTATTATTAGTGTGTTGTTGGGAGTGTAAGAGTGTGAGAAGGGCACAGTATGAGAGACTACCAGCGTCACATAGCTTCACCAAAAACACTACTAGGACTATCGGCTTCAGTTAACACTCACATTTGCAACATAGACACCCTATACACTGTCTATTATTAGTGTGTTGTTGGGAGTGTAAGAGTGTAAGAAGGGCACAGTATGAGAGACTACCAGCGTCACATAGCTTCACCAAAAACAACTACTAGGACTATCGGCTTCAGTTAACACTCACATTTGCAACATAGACACCCTATACACTGTCTATTATTAGTATGTTGTTGGGAGTGTAAGAGTGTAAGAAGGGTACAGTATGAGAGACTACCAGCGTCACATAGCTTCACCAAAAACAACTACTAGGACTATCGGCTTCAGTTAACACTCACATTTGCAACATAGACACCCTATACACTGTCTATTATTAGTGTGTTGTTGGGAGTGTGTGTTGTTGGAGTGTAAGAGTGTAAGAAGGCACAGTATGAGAGACTACCAGCGTCACATAGCTTCACCAAAAACAACTACTAGGACTATCGGCTTCAGTTAACACTCACATTTGCAACATAGACACCCTATACACTGTCTATTATTAGTGTGTTGTTGGGAGTGTGTGTTGTTGGGAGTGTAAGAGTGTGAGAAGGGCACAGTATGAGAGACTACCAGCGTCACATAGCTTCACCAAAAACAACTACTAGGACTATCGGCTTCAGTTAACACTCACATTTGCAACATAGACACCCTATACACTGTCTATTATTAGTGTGTTGTTGGGAGTGTAAGAAGGGCACAGTATGAGAGACTACCAGCGTCACATAGCTTCACCAAAAACAACTACTAGGACTATCGGCTTCAGTTAACACTCACATTTGCAACATAGACACCCTATACACTGTCTATTATTAGTGTGTTGTTGGGAGTGTAAGAGTGTGAGAAGGGCACAGTATGAGAGACTACCAGCGTCACATAGCTTCACCAAAAACAACTACTAGGACTATCGGCTTCAGTTAACACTCACATTTGCAACATAGACACCCTATACACTGTCTATTATTAGTGTGTTGTTGGGAGTGTAAGAGTGTAAGAAGGGCACAGTATGAGAGACTACCAGCGTCACATAGCTTCACCAAAAACAACTACTAGGGCTATCGGCTTCAGTTAACACTCACATTTGCAACATAGACACCCTATACACTGTCTATTATTAGTGTGTTGTTGGGAGTGTAAGAGTGTAAGAAGGGCACAGTATGAGAGACTACCAGCGTCACATAGCTTCACCAAAAACAACTACTAGGACTATCGGCTTCAGTTAACACTCACATTTGCAACATAGACACCCTATACACTGTCTATTATTAGTGTGTTGTTGGAGTGTAAGAGTGTAAGAAGGCACAGTATGAGAGACTACCAGCATCACATAGCTTCACCAAAAACAACTACTAGGACTATCGGCTTCAGTTAACACTCACATTTGCAATATATAGTTTATGCCATATCACCATAAACGATACAGTACCAACACGATATGATACAGTATCATCTCAACTGGATACACAACACCATAATTTGATACAAAACTTCAAACTTTGAATGATTTCCACAATCCATGGCATATCTTCTTATGCTATCATTTATCGGGATTTGAAATTAACAGACGTTTGTGCAACCGGGCCTAAAAGTGAATGTACTTGGTATTTGTGTTTTTTTTTCTATATAAATAATTGACCGAGCGAAGTAAGGTCTAAGATTCAAGTCGACGGTTTGGCATTTCTCTTAATGTTTAAATGTTGCGCATTTACGGCGAAACGCGGTAATAGATTTTCATGAATTTGACAGGTATGTTCCTTGTTTAATTGCGCGTCGATGTATATACAAGGTTTTTGGAAATTTTGCATTTCAAGGATAATATAAAAGGAGAAAGAAGGAGCCTCCTTTATTACAGTAAAAATCAGACTATAGAATTATTCATCATAAATCAGCTGCCGAGTAGATTATCAATTTCATGCAGTGAGGCATGCAATTGATAACTCGAAGTAGCATAATATTTCTCCTGACTTTTCTATGCTTTCAACTCGGTAAGCTTTTGATGATAGTAGCATATAGCTGTTTACATCAAATTATTAGCATTTCAAGGATAATATAAAAGGAAAAAGGAGCCTCCTTCATACGCCAATATTAGAGTAAAATCAGACTATAGAATTATTCATCATAAATCAGCTGACAAGTGATTACACAGATGTGTGGAGAAGCCAGTCGATTGCTGTATTTCCATAAGGTCTATAGTTTCAATCAGACAATTGTGGATGAGATTACTGCGTGAGGTCTACTGTTCACAGACCTACTAGTATATTATAATTTGAAAGTGTCTTATTGTGTGCTTTATTATAAATTTATTGTTTTTATTTTTTCAACATAATAGAAGCTAATGTAGTTTCTCTTCTGTTTTAGGTAAGTCAATGATTCTGACCCAGCTTGATTCAATATTATTCTCTGGTGTTTGGTAAGTAGCTTCTCTGTCCTTTTCCATTTTATGAAATCTTTTTTTGGTGAGTTTTATGATAGATTTCATATTTTAATTGATAAACCATTATAATAATTGATGTTTGGTTTAGTTGTTGAAAGTCAGGAAAATCAACAGAAAACCAATTAATGTTTACTTACATGATTAATCTCCCAGGAATGATAGAGATAGAATTAGACGACAGGAACAATATGACGTCATCACATTGGCGAAATTCACTCCAATTCTTGAGTTATTATAAGCATTTGAAGATGAGTGATTTCTCTGATCTGAGAGTGGAGAAAGATTTTATGTTGTGAGTGAATAACTCACCCTTTATTGTAGCAAACGTCGCATATTATAGCACAACACTTGTTAGGACAACCTCTATTCATAGCCCGAATATCAATCAAATCTGGGAGATTTGCATTTTTCATGAATTTTTACTTTCCTTGCCCTATTACCATAGGTAAGGAAAGTCTTGCTTTCCGAAAAAAAAGGTTCTCCAATTTCTAAATTTCTATACGTTTCAAGGTCCCCTGAGTCCAAAAAGTGGTTTTTGGATATTGCTCTATATATATATATATATATATATATATATATATATTGGTGTGTGTGTGTGTGTGTGTGTGTGTGTGTGTGTGTGTGGTGTGTGTGTGTGTGTGTTTTGTGTGTATGAGTGTATGTGCGTCTGTGTACACGATATCTCATCTCCCAATTAACGGAATGACTTGAAATTTAGGACTATCGGCTTCAGTTAACACTCACATTTGCAACATAGACACCCTATACACTGTCTATTATTAGTGTGTTGTTGGAGTGTAAGAGTGTAAGAAGGCACAGTATGAGAGACTACCAGCATCACATAGCTTCACCAAAAACACTACTAGGACTATCGGCTTCAGTTAACACTCACATTTGCAATATATAGTTTATGCCATATCACCATAAACGATACAGTACCAACACGATATGATACAGTATCATCTCAACTGGATACACACACCATAATTTGATACAAAACTTCAAACTTTGAATGATTTCCACAATCCATGGCATATCTTCTTATGCTATCATTTATCGGGATTTGAAATTAACAGACGTTTGTGCAACCGGGCCTAAAAGTGAATGTACTTGGTATTTGTTTTTTTTTTCTATATAAATAATTGACCGAGCGAAGTAAGGTCTAAGATTCAAGTCGACGGTTTGGCATTTCTCTTAATGTTTAAATGTTGCGCATTTACGGCGAAACGCGGTAATAGATTTTCATGTAATTTGACAGGTATGTTCCTTGTTTAATTGCGCGTCGATGTATATACAAGGTTTTTGGAAATTTTGCATTTCAAGGATAATATAAAAGGAGAAAGAAGGAGCCTCCTTTATTACAGTAAAAATCAGACTATAGAATTATTCATCATAAATCAGCTGCCGAGTAGATTATCAATTTCATGCAGTGAGGCATGCAATTGATAACTCGAAGTAGCATAATATTTTCTCCTGACTTTTCTATGCTTTCAACTCGGTAAGCTTTTGATGATAGTAGCATATAGCTGTTTACATCAAATTATTAGCATTTCAAGGATAATATAAAAGGAAAAAGGAGCCTCCTTCATACGCCAATATTAGAGTAAAATCAGACTATAGAATTATTCATCATAAATCAGCTGACAAGTGATTACACAGATGTGTGGAGAAGCCAGTCGATTGCTGTATTTCCATAAGGTCTATAGTTTCAATCAGACAATTGTGGATGAGATTACTGCGTGAGGTCTACTGTTCACAGACCTACTAGTATATTATAATTTGAAAGTGTCTTATTGTGTGCTTTATTATAAATTTATTGTTTTTATTTTTTCAACATAATAGAAGCTAATGTAGTTTCTCTTCTGTTTTAGGTAAGTCAATGATTCTGACCCAGCTTGATTCAATATTATTCTCTGGTGTTTGGTAAGTAGCTTCTCTGTCCTTTTCCATTTTATGAAATCTTTTTTGGTGAGTTTTATGATAGATTTCATATTTTAATTGATAAACCATTATAATAATTGATGTTTGGTTTAGTTGTTGAAAGTCAGGAAAATCAACAGAAAACCAATTAATGTTTACTTACATGATTAATCTCCCAGGAATGATAGAGATAGAATTAGACGACAGGAACAATATGACGTCATCACATTGGCGAAATTCACTCCAATTCTTGAGTTATTATAAGCATTTGAAGATGAGTGATTTCTCTGATCTGAGAGTGGAGAAAGATTTTATGTTGTGAGTGAATAACTCACCCTTTATTGTAGCAAAACGTCGCATATTATAGCACAACACTTGTTAGGACAACCTCTATTCATAGCCCGAATATCAATCAAATCTGGGAGATTTGCATTTTTCATGAATTTTTACTTTCCTTGCCCTATTACCATAGGTAAGGAAAGTCTTGCTTTCCGAAAAAATTAAGGTTCTCCAATTTCTAAATTTCTATACGTTTCAAGGTCCCCTGAGTCCAAAAGTGGTTTTTGGATATTGCTCTATATATATATATATATATATATATATATATAATATATGTGTGTGTGTGTGTGTGTGTGTGGTGTGTGTGTGTGTGTGTGTGGTGTGTGTGTGTGTGTTTTGTGTGTATGAGTGTATGTGCGTCTGTGTACACGATATCTCATCTCCCAATTAACGGAATGACTTGAAATTTAGAACTTAAGGTCCTTACACTATAAGTATCCGACACGAACAATTACGATCAAATGAATTCAAGATGGCGGCTGAAATGGCGAAAATGTTGTCAAAAAAGGGTTTTCGCGATTTTCTCGAAAACGGCTCCAACGATTTTGATCAAATTCATACCTAGAAAAGTCATCGATAAGCTCTATCGACTGCCACAAGTCTCATATCTGTAAAAATTTCAGGAGCACCGCCCCATCTATGCAAAGTTTGATTTAGATTCCCATTTATCGGGATTTGAATTAACAGACGTTTGTGCAACGGGCCTAAAAGTGAATGTACTTGGTATTTGTGTTTTTTTTTCTATATAAATAATTGACCGAGCGAAGTAAGGTCTAAGATTCAAGTCGACGGTTTGGCATTTCTCTTAATGTTTAAATGTTGCGCATTTACGGCGAAACGCGGTAATAGATTTTCATGTCATTTGACAGGTATGTTCCTTGTTTAATTGCGCGTCGATGTATATACAAGGTTTTTGGAAATTTTGCATTTCAAGGATAATATAAAAGGAGAAAGAAGGAGCCTCCTTTATTACAGTAAAAATCAGACTATAGAATTATTCATCATAAATCAGCTGCCGAGTAGATTATCAATTTCATGCAGTGAGGCATGCAATTGATAACTCGAAGTAGCATAATATTTTCTCCTGACTTTTTTCTGCTTTCAACTCGGTAAGCTTTTGATGATAGTAGCATATAGCTGTTTACATCAAATTATTAGCATTTCAAGGATAATATAAAAGGAAAAAGGAGCCTCCTTCATACGCCAATATTAGAGTAAAATCAGACTATAGAATTATTCATCATAAATCAGCTGACAAGTGATTACACAGATGTGTGGAGAAGCCAGTCGATTGCTGTATTTCCATAAGGTCTATAGTTTCAATCAGACAATTGTGGATGAGATTACTGCGTGAGGTCTACTGTTCACAGACCTACTAGTATATTATAATTTGAAAGTGTCTTATTGTGTGCTTTATTATAAATTTATTGTTTTTATTTTTTCAACATAATAGAAGCTAATGTAGTTTCTCTTCTGTTTTAGGTAAGTCAATGATTCTGACCCAGCTTGATTCAATATTATTCTCTGGTGTTTGGTAAGTAGCTTCTCTGTCCTTTTCCATTTTATGAAATCTTTTTTGGTGAGTTTTATGATAGATTTCATATTTTAATTGATAAACCATTATAATAATTGATGTTTGGTTTAGTTGTTGAAAGTCAGGAAAATCAACAGAAAACCAATTAATGTTTACTTACATGATTAATCTCCCAGGAATGATAGAGATAGAATTAGACGACAGGAACAATATGACGTCATCACATTGGCGAAATTCACTCCAATTCTTGAGTTATTATAAGCATTTGAAGATGAGTGATTTCTCTGATCTGAGAGTGGAGAAAGATTTTATGTTGTGAGTGAATAACTCACCCTTTATTGTAGCAAAACGTCGCATATTATAGCACAACACTTGTTAGGACAACCTCTATTCATAGCCCGAATATCAATCAAATCTGGGAGATTTGCATTTTTCATGAATTTTTACTTTCCTTGCCCTATTACCATAGGTAAGGAAAGTCTTGCTTTCCGAAAAAATTAAGGTTCTCCAATTTCTAAATTTCTATACGTTTCAAGGTCCCCTGAGTCCAAAAGTGGTTTTTGGATATTGCTCTATATATATATATATATATATATATATATATATATATATATATATAATATATGTGTGTGTGTGTGTGTGTGTGTGTGTGTGTGTGTGTGTGTGTGTGTGTGTGTGGTGTGTGTTGTGTGTATGAGTGTATGTGCGTCTGTGTACACGATATCTCATCTCCCAATTAACGGAATGACTTGAAATTTAGAACTTAAGGTCCTTACACTATAAGTATCCGACACGAACAATTACGATCAAATGAAATTCAAGATGGCGGCTGAAATGGCGAAAATGTTGTCAAAAAAGGGTTTTCGCGATTTTCTCGAAAACGGCTCCAACGATTTTGATCAAATTCATACCTAGAAAAGTCATCGATAAGCTCTATCGACTGCCACAAGTCTCATATCTGTAAAAATTTCAGGAGCACCGCCCCATCTATGCAAAGTTTGATTAGATTCCCAATTATCAGGCTTTAGATACAATTTAAACGAAAAAATTCAAGTGGAATAGATTGAGCATTAAAATCTCTGCAATTAATGTCCAGTAACATTTTCATCTAAAATTGAAGATCCAATTGCAAACTGTTGGCAACTGTTGATTTTATTAAATGATTCACCATGAAGAGATAGCAGACCTCGTATGTCGCCAGCGTTATTGTCCTGTCACCAGCTGGCTCAGATCTTTGACTTGAGATGTGTTGTTGGGAGTGTAAGAGTGTGAGAAGGGCACAGTATGAGAGACTACCAGCGTCACATAGCTTCACCAAAAACAACTACTAGGACTATCGGCTTCAGTTAACACTCACATTTGCAACATAGACACCCTATACACTGTCTATATTAGTGTGTTGTTGGGAGTGTAAGAGTGTAAGAAGGGCACAGTATGAGAGACTACCAGCGTCACATAGCTTCACAAAAACAACTACTAGGGCTATCGGCTTCAGTTAACACTCACATTTGCAACATAGACACCCTATACACTGTCTATTATTAGTGTGTTGTTGGGAGTGTAAGAGTGTAAGAAGGGCACAGTATGAGAGACTACCAGCGTCACATAGCTTCACCAAAAACAACTACTAGGACTATCGGCTTCAGTTAACACTCACATTTGCAACATAGACACCCTATACACTGTCTATTATTAGTGTGTTGTTGGGAGTGTAAGAGTGTAAGAAGGGCACAGTATGAGAGACTACCAGCATCACATAGCTTCACCAAAAACAACTACTAGGACTATCGGCTTCAGTTAACACTCACATTTGCAATATATAGTTTATGCCATATCACCATAAACGATACAGTACCAACACGATATGATACAGTATCATCTCAACTGGATACACAACACCATAATTTGATACAAAACTTCAAACTTTGAATGATTTCCACAATCCATGGCATATCTTCTTATGCTATCATTTATCGGGATTTGAAATTAACAGACGTTTGTGCAACCGGGCCTAAAAGTGAATGTACTTGGTATTTGTGTTTTGTTTTTCTATATAAATAATTGACCGAGCGAAGTAAGGTCTAAGATTCAAGTCGACGGTTTGGCATTTCTCTTAATGTTTAAATGTTGCGCATTTACGGCGAAACGCGGTAATAGATTTTCATGTAATTTGACAGGTATGTTCCTTGTTTAATTGCGCGTCGATGTATATACAAGGTTTTTGGAAATTTTGCATTTCAAGGATAATATAAAAGGAGAAAGAAGGAGCCTCCTTTATTACAGTAAAAATCAGACTATAGAATTATTCATCATAAATCAGCTGCCGAGTAGATTATCAATTTCATGCAGTGAGGCATGCAATTGATAACTCGAAGTAGCATAATATTTTCTCCTGACTTTTCTATGCTTTCAACTCGGTAAGCTTTTGATGATAGTAGCATATAGCTGTTTACATCAAATTATTAGCATTTCAAGGATAATATAAAAGGAAAAAGGAGCCTCCTTCATACGCCAATATTAGAGTAAAAATCAGACTATAGAATTATTCATCATAAATCAGCTGACAAGTGATTACACAGATGTGTGGAGAAGCCAGTCGATTGCTGTATTTCCATAAGGTCTATAGTTTCAATCAGACAATTGTGGATGAGATTACTGCGTGAGGTCTACTGTTCACAGACCTACTAGTATATTATAATTTGAAAGTGTCTTATTGTGTGCTTTATTATAAATTTATTGTTTTTATTTTTTCAACATAATAGAAGCTAATGTAGTTTCTCTTCTGTTTTAGGTAAGTCAATGATTCTGACCCAGCTTGATTCAATATTATTCTCTGGTGTTTGGTAAGTAGCTTCTCTGTCCTTTTCCATTTTATGAAATCTTTTTTTGGTGAGTTTTATGATAGATTTCATATTTTAATTGATAAACCATTATAATAATTGATGTTTGGTTTAGTTGTTGAAAGTCAGGAAAATCAACAGAAAACCAATTAATGTTTACTTACATGATTAATCTCCCAGGAATGATAGAGATAGAATTAGACGACAGGAACAATATGACGTCATCACATTGGCGAAATTCACTCCAATTCTTGAGTTATTATAAGCATTTGAAGATGAGTGATTTCTCTGATCTGAGAGTGGAGAAAGATTTTATGTTGTGAGTGAATAACTCACCCTTTATTGTAGCAAAACGTCGCATATTATAGCACAACACTTGTTAGGACAACCTCTATTCATAGCCCGAATATCAATCAAATCTGGGAGATTTGCATTTTTCATGAATTTTTACTTTCCTTGCCCTATTACCATAGGTAAGGAAAGTCTTGCTTTCCGAAAAAAATTAAGGTTCTCCAATTTCTAAATTTCTATACGTTTCAAGGTCCCCTGAGTCCAAAAAAGTGGTTTTTGGATATTGCTCTATATATATATATATATATATATATATATATATATATATGTGTGTGTGTGTGTGTGTGTGTGTGTGTGTGTGTGTGTGTTGTGTGTGTGTGTGTGTGTGGTGTGTGTGTGTTGTGTGTATGAGTGTATGTGCGTCTGTGTACACGATATCTCATCTCCCAATTAACGGAATGACTTGAAATTTAGAACTTAAGGTCCTTACACTATAAGTATCCGACACGAACAATTACGATCAAATGAAATTCAAGATGGCGGCTGAAATGGCGAAAATGTTGTCAAAAAAAGGGTTTTCGCGATTTTCTCGAAAACGGCTCCAACGATTTTGATCAAATTCATACCTAGAAAAGTCATCGATAAGCTCTATCGACTGCCACAAGTCTCATATCTGTAAAAATTTCAGGAGCACCGCCCCATCTATGCAAAGTTTGATTTAGATTCCCAATTATCAGGCTTTAGATACAATTTAAACGAAAAAATTCAAGTGGAATAGATTGAGCATTAAAATCTCTGCAATTAATGTCCAGTAACATTTTCATCTAAAATTGAAGATCCAATTGCAAACTGTTGGCAACTGTTGATTTTATTAAATGATTCACCATGAAGAGATAGCAGACCTCGTATGTCGCCAGCGTTATTGTCCTGTCACCAGCTGGCTCAGATCTTTGACTTGAGATGCGCCTTTACACTAGCGTCAGGTGATCAATTTTCATAACGGCAAGGAAAGTTGTGTGAGTGCGCCACACCAGATTTTTGCAAAAATGGTCGGGATCGAAATTTACTTCACAGTAAAACAAGTAGTAATACTTAGGCGACTCAGTCCTAGTTTAATTGCGCGTCGACGTATATACAAGGTTTTTGGAAATTTTGAATTTCTAGGATGATATAAAGGAAAAAGGAATGTCTTCATACGCCAATATTAGAGTAAAAATCAGACTATAGAATTATTCATCATAAATCAGCTGACAAGTGAATAGACTGATGTGTGGAGAAGCCAGTCTATTGCTGTATTTCCATAAGGTCTATAGTTTCAATCAGGTACTTGTGGATGAAAATACTGCGTGAGGTCTACTGTTCACAGAACTACTAGTATATTATAATTTGAAAGTGTCTTATTGTGTGCTTTATTATAAATGTATTGTTTTTATTTTTTCAACATAATAGAAGCTAATGTAGTTTCTCTTCTGTTTTAGGTAAGTCAATGATTCTGACCCAGCTTGATTCAATATTATTCTCTGGTGTTTGGTAAGTAGCTTCTCTGTCCTTTTTCATTTTATGAAATCTTTTTTTGGTGAGTTTCATGATAGATTTCATTTTTTAATTGATAAACCATTATAATAATTATCCGTTTAGCCAGCCGTTTAGTCTGGACCCCCGACTGGATTGTCCTAACATATGATAAAAATGCCCAAATGAAAAATGCAGGCGAGCGAAGTGAGCCTACTGATCTCATTCTTGGACGATCCAGTCAGGGGTCCAGGGGGGCGGAGCCCCCTGGCTAGACGGACATGGCGAGCGAAGCGAGCCTGACGGCTAGTAATATAATATTCCCAGGATTGAAGTAGCAGTGCCCAATCAATTTTTCCGCGATGAATGCATTCAAATCTTCAACTTGGTGCCAACCTAACAAAGTCAACTCAACTTAATGCCAACCTGACAAAATTATCAATTTAGTTGCCAGTTAACAACTGTTTCGAAGAGGTACTCTATCTAGATTATAGTTCTATAGTAACATATGATATGGAAATGTCAATTATAATTAAGAGATTGGGAGAAGAAGAATATATATGCTAAAAGACGAACTTTAAACCCTTAAAAACAACCCTTAGAGTTAAAATATCGCCAAAAGATTTCTTAGTGCGCCTCTAAAGGGCCAACTGAACATACCTACCAAATTTGAACGTTTTTGGTCCGGTAGATTTTTAGTTATGCGAGTGAGTGAGTGAGTGAGTGAGTGAGTGAGTCAGTCAGTCAGTGAGTGAGTGCCATTTCGCTTTTATATATATAGATATTCACTTATTCACTATACTTTTACCAAATCAAACGTACAGTTTCATGTCTCAAATTGCTCTCCTTTCTCAATTATCAGTTAAATGGTGATAAGAAGTATCACTTGTACCCCTTGTTTACCAAACAGAACTCCATTGTGTCTAGTTACACCTAATCTATCAAATTTACCACCAATTGAACAATCATTAACGACCTCATTGCAATATTATCTTGTTCGATAATTAGTTCTTGAAGTATCTTTTGCTTGGTGGCATGGCTTGAACAAGGTTAAATTTAATTTGATTGATTGATTGAGTACTTTATTTATGTAGATTACAATATATACTGGCTTATACACTTATATACAATGGCTTACAATACAGCAAAATTATAGATGAATCTACATAATATAGACTAAGAAAATAATTATTGAACTGTATATGATATGAAAAAGTAATTTGTAATATAATAACTATAGATAATTATATTGTTATGCATGTACATAAATTGGCGGAGCTTTAGAAATTTTGCATTTCAAGGATATTATAAAAAGAAAAAGGAGCCTCCTTCATACGCCAATAATAGAGTAAAATCTGGTGTGGCGCACTCACACAACTTTCCTTGCCGTTATGAAAATTGATCACCTGACGCTAGTGTTCACGCGCAACTAAAGTCTACTAATAAACAAAGATCTAAGCCAGCTGGTGACAGGGCAATAACGCTGGAGACACACGAGGTCTGCTATCTCTTCATAGTGAATCACTCAATAGAATCAACAGTTGCCAACAGTTTGCAATAATTGGATAATCAAATTTTCTCGAATTTCGAGCTTATTTTTAATTTTAGGTGAAAATGTTACTGAACATTAATTATTGTAGAGATTCTCATGCTCAATCTTTTCCACTCGAAATTTTTTATTTAAATTGTATCTGAAGCCTGATGATTGAGAATCTAAAATCAAACTTTGCATAGATGGGGCGGAGCTCCTGAAATTTTTACAGATATGGGACTTGTGGCAGTTGATAGAGCTTATCGATGACTATTGTAGGTATAAATTTGATCAAAATCGTTGGAGCCGTTTTCGAGAAAATCGCGAAAAACCCTGTTTTTGACAACATTTTCGCCATTTTAGCCGCCATCTTGAATTGCATTTGATCGAAATTGTTCGTGTCGGATCCTTATATTGTAAGGACATTAAGTTCCAAATTTCAAGTCATTCCGTTAATTGGGAGATGAGATATCATCTCATGCGTCCACAGACGCACATACACTAATACACACAAACACACACACACACACACACACACACACACACACACACACACACACACACACACACACACACACACACGCAAAAAAACACTTTTTTGGACTCAGGGGACCTTGAAACGTACAGAAATTTAGAAATTGTGGTACCTTCATTTCTTTCGGAAAGCAATACTTTCCTTACCTATGGTAATAGGGCAAGGAAAGTAAAGAATGAAAAATGTCTCTTGGACCCCTTGTATTCTGATCCCCTCACATGCTCTCTACTAGAGTCCAGTCTCTTCTAGACCTTATTCGCGTTAGTGTGAGTTGAGCCTTATCTGTCTGGAAGGGTAGAACAATCAACATAAAATACATAAATAAAGTTGAAAATTTTTTTGATAAATTTTGTTTTTCACCTACCTGCAATTTTCGGGAGATGCTCCTGTCCACTTAACCATTTTTTGATACTTTCAATGTCCTCCTTTTTTAAGTTGGGATTTTTGTTGAATTCTTCTTCAATCGACACTTTCCAGTGGTTGTCTGACATTTTACTATGAAGTGAAATTGAGATTGAAGGGAATTTTAGTGAGTTGTAATTCAATCAACAGTCTCAGATAATATTAGTCTTCGGGAGAAATTCAATTGAAGGTGAAAGTGACAGGTGAAATTGAAATTGAAGGTGAAATTGGGAGGAATTCAATTGAAGGTGAAATTGAAATTGAAGGTGAAATTGAAATTGAAAGTGAAATTGAAATTGAAAGTGACACTCAAATTGAAATATCTCTCAACAACTTACAACAGCCCTTTAGAGAAAATCAATTGAAAGAGAAATTGAAAATTAAAATTTTACTCGACAATCTGCACCTATATACTTGAAAAGAAATTCAATTGAAATTCTACTCCACTATCCCTTCTAGTTAGAAAGATGTTCACTATGAAAAAATGAAATTGATAGTAGAATTCAAATTTTTACTAGTAAATATCTCCAACTAGACTTGGAGACTGCAGTTTGAAGACTAACTAAGCTCTGAAACGCCAAGTACTTCAAACTTGAACTGAAAAGAAGAAGAAGAAGAAGAAGAAGAAGAAGAAGAAGAAATAGAAGACAGGAGAAGCGAAAGAGAATCTCTATTTTCGTGTCCAGTTACATTTTTTACAATAAATCTAGAATTCGAATCAAATATCATCACCACCCTATAACCACAATTCTCTGATTACAATATTTTAGAATATTTTTTTGCATCTTTTAAACGTATACCAAGCACATACTCTTCTACCTATAGTTTGCATAAATATGTATAAAAGTTTATGTATATAAGTTAATTTGTATATAAGATCTCGGAAATACCACAGTAAATAAATAATGTGTGTATATATAGAGTATATTGATAATATTCTATATCAGATTTCCCTCAATTGTGGTCTTCTCTCATTTTTCATTGTTGTTTGTATTAATTTTTCAAAGATTTATTACCTTATAATATTTGTAGCAAATATTCTAGGCCCGAACGTTAATAATTATCTCATTTCTTGCTCTCTTGTATCTGCTGGGTTGCTTTCGCACAGTTATTGAATTTACAATAATACAATAAAAGAAAGAATTACTTTCACGAATAAATTCACGAATGACGCATCATCACGTCTCAACTACTCAACTCATTAACTTGAAATGTTGCTTATTGAATGAATATTCATAAAAATTGAGAATGAATATTTTGTTAATTGACCGAGCGAAGTAAGGTCTAAGAATCAAGTCGATGGATTTGCATTTCTCTTTATGTTTATATGTTGTGCATTTACGGTGAAACGCGGTAATAGATTTTCATGGAATTTGACAGGTATTTTCGTTTTCAAATTGCTCGTCGACATATATACAAGGTTTTTGGAAATTTTGCATTTCAAGGATAATATAAAAGGAGAAAGAAGGAGCCTCCTTCATACGCCAATATTACAGTAAAAATCAGACTATAGAATTATTCATCATAAATCAGCTGACAAGTGATTACACAGATGTGTGGAGAAGCCAGTCTATTGCTGTATTTCCATAAGGTCTATAGTTTCAATCAGGTACTTGTGGATGAGAATACTGCGTGAGGTCTACTGTTCACAGAACTACTAGTATAAAAGGAAAAAGGAGCCTCCTTCATACGCCAATATTAGAGTAAAAATCAGACTATAGAATTATTCATCATAAATCAGCTGACAAGTGATTACACAGATGTGTGGAGAACCAGTCTATTGCAGTATTTCCATAAGGTCTATAGTTTCAATCAGGTACTTGTGGATGAGAATACTGCGTGAGGTCTACTGTTCACAGAACTACTAGTATGAAAGGAAAAAGGAGCCTCCTTCATACGTCAATATTAGAGTAAAAATCAGACTATAGAATTATTCATTGTAAATCAGCTGACAAGTGATTACACAGATGTGTGGAGAAGCCAGTCTATTGCTGTATTTCCATAAGGTCTATAGTTTCAATCAGGTACTTGTGGATGAGAATACTGGTAATAGGTATAGGGCAAGGAAAGTAAAAATCAGACTATAGAATTATTCATCATAAATCAGCTGCCGAGTAGATTATTAATTGCATGCAGTGCGGCATGCAATTGATAACTACTCGAAGTAGCATAATATTTTCTCCCGACTTTTCTCTGCTTTCAACTCGGTAAGCTTTTGATGATAGTAGCATATAGCTGTTTACATCAAATTATTAGCATTAGATACAACAACCCAAACAGCCATTAGTCGTTTTCACACCGATATCTCGCCGACACGACAGGACAGGACAGAATTTACTCTGATGGACAGTATTTATTAGAGGAGACTGGTTTATAACTGCGCGAGGTCTTCTGTTCACAGAACTACTAGTAAATTATATTTCAACATGGTTCAAATGCAATCTGGGAAAGTTTTGGAAATTCTTCATAGCCAAACAATTCAGAGGAGATAAAAAGGATAGCGTTGTGGAATGATAGACAAGGATAGTACACCAATGTTGATCAAATACTGCCATTATAACGTGGACCTCACTGCAGTTGTTTATGATAACAGAATCCTACCACAATATTTTATCTCCTCTCTCTATCTTTCTCCTTTTTCCCTTATCTTTTCTCTCATTCACATCCGTTTTGAAAGGATGTACGAAAACCAAATAATAACTGATAACTGACTCTCAGTTCATGCAAAATCGTTCTATTTTCTAAGCTATTCTAAGCCTAGTTTCATTCCATGCTAAATTATTTCATGTAATGCTGATTTTATTATTGTTTGGTGAAATTCGTTGTTCCATAGATGAAAATTAGGATTTAATTTTTATTAATTTAAAAGTGAGTGTTAGTTTCCTATGTTATAGTGAAAGTGATGTTCTATAGTGATGTCTACGTTATAATGGCAGTGGAGAAAGATAGGTGATCAACGTTGCCGATCCTCTGTCTTGTCACTTCCTTCTATAGACGGTAGCTGATACAGATTTATTGATGTAATATCAACTGTTTAAAATAATCAATCATATTTTATCAAGCACTCCTTAGACTATATCGAGGTCCACGTTATAATGGCAGTGGAGAAGGATAGGTGATCAACGTTGCCGATACTCTGTCTTGTCAATGCCTTCTATAGACGGTAGCTGATACAGGTTTATTGATGTAATATCAACTGTTCATTCTTGTTTATAATTATCAATTATATTTTATTAAGCAAGAAATTATATTTTTCTATAAGCTCATAATGAATTTTTATAACTAAGATGGAATATTTTGTTAATAATGTCTATAGACGGTAGCTGATACAGGTTTATTTATGTAATATTAACTGTTCATTCTCATTTAAAATAATCAATCATATTTCATTAAGCAAGAAACTATATTATTCTTCAATAATTTCATGATTGAGATAAAATATTTTGTTAATTATAAATTCTACATTGTTAAAAGACGATCTGGCAACAGAGCAAAGCGAGAAAGAGATAGCCCTCTCCGCTTTGTTGAATGATAGACAAGAATAGCAACACCATTGCTAATCAAACACTGCCATTATAACGAGGACCTTACTGTAGTGATTATATCAACTACCGGTACTATAGTGGGGAAGTTTTAATGGCAGTGGAGAAAGATAGGAGAACAGTGTTCCCGATTCTCACTGCCTTCTATAGAGGAGGATAGATGATACCAGTATATCTCATGTGATATTAACTGTTCATTCTAGTTTGAAATACTGAATTATATTTTACTAGCAGAAACCCGTGTCTATAGTTCCAATCAGCTACTTGTGGATGAGATTACTGCGTGAGGTCTACTGTTCACAGAGCTACTAGTTGAAAAGGAAAAAGGAGCCTCCTTCATACGCCAATATTAGAGTAAAAATCAGACTATAGAATTATTCATTGTAAATCAGCTGACAAGTGATTACACAGATGTGTGGAGAAGCCGGTCTATTGCTGTATTTCCATAAGGTCTATAGTTTCAATCAGGTACTTGTGGATGAGAATACTGCGTGAGGTCTACTGTTCACAGAACTACTAGTATAAAAGGAAAAAGGAATGTCTTTATACGCCAATATTAGAGTAAAAATCAGACTATAGATTTATTCATCATGAATCAGCTGACAAGTGATTACACGGATGTGTGGAGAAGCCAGTCTATTGCTGTATTTCCATAAGGTCTATAGTTTCAATCAGGCACTTGTGGATGAGAATACTGCGTGAGGTCTACTGTTCACAGAACTACTAGTATAAAAGGAAAAAGGAGCCTCCTTCATACGCCAATATTAGAGTAAAAATCAGACTATAGAATTATTCATCATAAATCAGCTGACAAGTGATTACACAGATGTGTGGAGAAGCCAGTCTATTGCTGTATTTCCATAAGGTCTATAGTTTCAATCAGGTACTTGTGGATGAGAATACTGCGGGAGGTCTACTGTTCACAGAACTACTAGTATAGATTCTATACCTTGGTGACTAAAGTAGGTTACTATATTGTAGAACCCGAAACTTACCACAAAAGAACTGTTCATTCATAAATATGACAATGAACCATTGTTCTCTTGAATGAACTATCGAGTGTATTATAGTGTACTATAGTGAGGTCCACGTTATAATGGCAGTGGAGAAAGATAGGGGAACAACGTTGCCGATCCTCTGTCTTGTCAATGCCTTCTATAGACGGTAGCTGATACAGGTTTATTGATGTAATATTAACTTTTCATTCTTGTTTGAGATATAATAATCGATTCTATTATTTTTATTCTTCGAGGAAATATTTTTTAATCAATTTTCATGATTGGAAGTGAATTAATTTTTTATTTCTACATTGTTTGAAATCGATATGGCAACGTTGTGGAGGTGGGAAAGGATAGCGCTCTCTGCTTTGTTGAATGATAGACAAGGATAGCAACACCAATGTTGATCAAATACTGCTATTATAATGTGCACATCACTAGACATGTATACACATTTCCTATCTCTAATAGTGCTCAGTGATTATCTTCCATAGCATCTTCGTTCTAAACAAAAATATTGAAGACGTCAGAGTTTTTCGCTGTGTTAAAGTTTTCACAATCAGTTTCACTGGAGTAGTTTTCTAAACATTTTTAACTGAATTTTCCGGAAATTTCCGCTGTGATAAAATTCTCTCATCAACAACGTTTCAAACAAAAGCATCTTAGTTCTAAACAAAAATATTGAAGACGTCAGAATTTTCTTGAGTTTTTCGCTGTGTTAAAGTTTTCACAATCATTGACGTTTTCACTGGAGTAGTTTTCTAAACATTTTCAACAGAATTCTCCGGAAATTTCCGCTGTGATAAAATTCTCTCATCAACAACGTTTCAAACAAAAGTTCCTTGATCACTTTTTCCAAAATTTTCGGGAAAATTTTGCAGTGATAACGTTGGTTTCTATAGCAACAAGATCTCAAAAAATTTTGTAAACAGTTCTATCAGATGTTGTGCAACTTTCAAGTCTATCCAGATTTGTGTCTGCAACTTAAATGTGAGGTTATATCTTGTGTAGTGTTTAGAAAACTGTTCAAATCTTACGTGTACTGTGCGATATTTGTTTATATAGTACTGAAAAAATATAGTTTTTATTGTACTAACTTTTGTGGAAAATTCGTCTACAATGAAAACTGTTGAGTTAGGTGTTGTAAAGTGTTGAAAAACTGTTCAAATCCACTGGTTTTTTGTAAAAACTTTTTTAATTGTTTATACTAACCTTTCTGGAAAATTCGTCTTCAAAAGAAAAGGGTTATATAACATCTTGTAAAGTGTTGAAAAACTGTTCAAATCCACTGGTTTTTTGTATTTTGGGAAACTGTTTTCATTATTTATACTAACCTTTCTGGAAAATTCGTCTTCAAAAGAAAAGGGTTATATAACATCTTGTAAAGTGTTGAAAAACTGTTCAAATCTGCTCAGTATTTCTTTCTATAGAGCTGAAAACAGTTTCCATTCTACTAACTTTTTGTTATTTGTTTCTATGGTACTGGAAACTGTTTCCATTCTACTAACTTTTGTTGAAAACTCGTCTTCCAATAAAAGGGGTTAAATAACATCTTGTAAATTATCGAAAAATATTGGAAAGTGAGAAAAACTGTTCATATCCACTGGGTATTCGTTGTATTTTGGGAAACTGTTTTCATTATATATACTAACCTTTCTCGAAAACTTGTCTTCAAAAGAAAAGGATTATATAACATCGTATAAAGTGTTGAAAAAATATTGTAAAGTGTTAAAAAACTGTTAATAACTACTACGTATTTGTTCCTATACTTCTGGAAACAGTTTTCATTATACTAACTTTTTCGAAAAAATCGTCTTCAAAAGAAAGGATCGGATAACATTTTGTAAAATGTTGGAAAATATTGTAAAGTGTTAAAAAACTGTTAATAACTACTACGTATTTGTTCCTATACTTCTGGAAACAGTTTTCATTAAACAAACTTTTTCGAAAAAATCGTCTTCAAAACAAAGGATTAAATAACATTTTGTAAAATGTTGGAAAATATTGTAAAGTATTGAAAAACTCTTCAAATCTGCTGGGTGTTTGTTCCTATACTTCTGGAAACAGTTTTCATTAAACAAAATTTTCGAAAAAATCGTCTTCAAAAGAAAGGATTAAATAACATTTTGTAAAATGTTGGAAAATATTGTAAAGTATTGAAAAACTCTTCAAATCTGCTGGGTGTTTGTTCCTATACTTCTGGAAACAGTTTTTATTATACTAACTTTTGTGGAAAATTTGTCTTCAAAGAAACGTGTCAACCAAAGTATTGTAAAGTGTTGGAAAACCCTTCAAATCTACAGTGCATTATCAATTTTTATAGCAGTGAAAAAACACTCCCTATCATAAATATTCATCAAAATAATATTTATAAAATTATAAAAGATTTTATCAGAATAACACTTGTGGAAACTTTGTTTACAAAGCAAAGTCTAAAGTTGCAATATTTGTAAAGAGTTCAAAAACTGTTAAAATCTTTAGTGTATTATCTGTTTTTATAGTAGTGGATGAAACACGTTTTATCAGAAATATCGTAAAAATATAGTCAGCAACTCAAATTTGAACTTTTTTAAATTTTTGGCTTTGAATCAAAACGTGTTGAAAAACTGTTCAAATCTGCTTAGTATTTGTTTCTATAGAACTGAAAACAGTTTCCATTCTACTAACTTTTTCGAAAAATTTGCATTTTTTAAAGAAAAGGATTAAATAACATTTTGTAAAATGTTAAAAATATTGTAAAGTGTTAAAAACTGTTTAAATCTACTAGGTATTTGTTTCTATGGTACTGGAAACTGTTTCCATTCTACTAACTTTTGTTGAAAACTCGTCTTCCAATAAAAGGGGTTAAATAACATCTTGTAAATTATCGAAAAATATTGGAAAGTGAGAAAAACTGTTCATATCCACTGGGTATTCGTTGTATTTTGGGAAACTGTTTTCATTATATATACTAACCTTTCTCGAAAACTTGTCTTCAAAAGAAAAGGATTATATAACATCGTATAAAGTGTTGAAAAAATATTGTAAAGTGTTAAAAAACTGTTAATAACTACTACGTATTTGTTCCTATACTTCTGGAAACAGTTTTCATTAAACAAACTTTTTCGAAAAAATCGTCTCCAAAAGAAAGGATTAAATAACATTTTGTAAAATGTTGGAAAATATTGTAAAGTGTTAAAAAACTGTTAATAACTACTACGTATTTGTTCCTATACTTCTGGAAACAGTTTTCATTAAACAAACTTTTTCGAAAAAATCGTCTTCAAAACAAAGGATTAAATAACATTTTGTAAAATGTTGGAAAATATTGTAAAGTATTGAAAAACTCTTCAAATCTGCTGGGTGTTTGTTCCTATACTTCTGGAAACAGTTTTCATTAAACAAAATTTTTCGAAAAAATCGTCTTCAAAAGAAAGGATTAAATAACATTTTGTAAAATGTTGGAAAATATTGTAAAGTATTGAAAAACTCTTCAAATCTGCTGGGTGTTTGTTCCTATACTTCTGGAAACAGTTTTTATTATACTAACTTTTGTGGAAAATTTGTCTTCAAAGAAACGTGTCAACCAAAGTATTGTAAAGTGTTGGAAAACCCTTCAAATCTACAGTGCATTATCAATTTTTATAGCAGTGAAAAAACACTCCCTATCATAAATATTCATCAAAATAATATTTATAAAATTATAAAAGATTTTATCAGAATAACACTTGTGGAAACTTTGTTTACAAAGCAAAGTCTAAAGTTGCAATATTTGTAAAGAGTTCAAAAACTGTTAAAATCTTTAGTGTATTATCTGTTTTTATAGTAGTGGATGAAACACGTTTTATCAGAAATATCGTAAAAATATAGTCAGCAACTCAAATTTGAACTTTTTTAAATTTTTGGCTTTGAATCAAAACGTTTTCAAAAATTGTTTAAATCTATAGTAATTTCTGTTTCTATGTTATGTAGTGGTTAAACACTCATTATCAATAACCCTTTGAAAATATTTATTTCAACTCTCTACAAGTATTTAAAGCCTAGATAATGAATAATATCATCTACAAATAAAATCAAAAATATTTAAATTTCCGATTTAGAAACTAAAATGTTACGCTATATTTTCTATGGGGTTCATAAACCTTCAAAGACTTCTTTATATTCCTTTATCTATTTTTTTGGAGCCCTATATCTCCTAAGTTTAATATTTTACTTCATCAAAAATTACCTGACAAAAAAAAGAGTGATAAAATTTTTCTTGGATATATCTCCCTCTAACAAGATAGTTCTATGGTTTTTCATATTAATCATTTACGTGAAACTTTTGACAATTTTATCAACTTTCTATGTGGCCTGGTTGACGTTAATTTTGGGTGAAATCTTGTATGAGTTTCAGTATTTTGGTGACATCTATTTTTCAAATCAGTTGAAAATTTAATGTGGAAAATTTGTCAACGTAAAAATAAACGAAACTTTTTTAACTTTCTGTGTGGTGTTGTTATGTGACATCTATTTCTAGAATAGGTTAAAAATATAACATGGAAAACGTTTCAATGTAAAAGATTTCAACCTTATGTGTAGCCTAGTTATAGTACTGTACATCTATTTTTCAAATTAGTTGAAAATGTAATGTGGAAAACTTGTCAACGCAACTTTTTTAACTTTAAATAGGTTGAAAATATAACATGAAAACCGTTTTAACTTTTCAACGTTAACTTTAACGCAAAAACTTTCAACTTTCTGTGTAGCCTAGTAATGGTACTTTTTTCAAATCAGTTGAAAACAGAACATTTAACGTGGAATAATTGCCAACGTAAAAATAAATGTAAACTTTAAAGTGAAAACTTTCAACTTCCTGTGTAGCCTAGTTATGGTACATATATTTTTCAAATCAGTTGAAAATTTAACGTGAAATAGTATTCAACGTAAACTTTAACATAAAAAACTTTCAACTTTATTGTGTAGCCTAGCTATGGCACGGTAAATAGAAGAAGAAGAAGTATTTTCATCTAAATACCGTGAGCTATGGTACATCTATTTTTCAAATTAGTTGAAAATTTAACGTAATAAACGTTTCAACTTTTCACGTAAAAACTTTCAACTTTGTGTGTAGCCTAGTTATGGCAAATCTATTTTTCAAATCAGTTGAAAGTTTAACGGAAAAACGTTTCAACTTTTAATGTAAAAATAAACGTGATTAGGCTATTTATTAGTGGTAGTCAAGAAGCACTCAGATGTGGGCATTTTATTAAATTATATTATTACTAGCCGTCAGGCTCGCTTCGCTCGCCATATCCGTCTAGCCAGGGGGCTCCGCCCCCTGGACCCCCGGCTGGATCGTCCAGGAATGAGATCAGTAGGCTCGCTTCGCTCGCCTGCATTTTTCATTTGAGCATTTTTATCATATGTTAGAACAATCCAGTCGAGGGTCCAGACTAAACGTCTGGCTAAACGGATATGGCGAGCGAAGCGAGCCTGACGGCTAGTAATATAATATTCCCAGGATTGAAGTAGCAGTGCCCAATCAATTTTTCCGCAATAAATGCATTTAAATCTTCAACTTGGTGCCAACCTAACAAAGTCAACTCAACTTAATGCCAACCTGACAAAATTATTAATTTAGTTGCCAGTTAACAACTGTTTCGAAGAGGTACTCTATCTAGATTATAGTTCTATAGTAACATATGATATGGAAATTTCAATTATAATTAAGAGATTGGGAGAAGAAGAATATACATGCTAAAAGACGAACTTTAAACCCTTAAAAACAACCCTTAGAGTTAAAATATTGCCAAAAGATTTCTTAGTGCGCCTCTAAAGGCCAACTGAACATACCTACCAAATTTGAACGTTTTTGGTCCGGTAGATTTTTAGTTATGCGAGTGAGTGAGTGAGTGAGTGCCATTTCGCTTTTATATATATAGATTATTTGTAGAAATTTATATATAATTAATGAAAAATATGTAGAATATAACTTACCTCCAAATATAAATCTAATATCATGATTTGACTAAAATTTCATTTCAAATCAACCTACAAAAATGTTGATATTTTCTTTTGAGTTCCATAGCATGGTGAGGTCCACGTTATAATAGCAGTATTTGATTAACATTGGTGTTGCTATCCTTGTCTATCATTCGACAAAGCAGATAGCACTATCCTTTTCCAACTTCACAAAGTTGCCGGAATGTGTTTTGACAATCTAGGAAATGTCTACATTGTCAAAACACGAGAATCGGCAACGTTGATCTCCTATCATTCTTCTCTGACATTATAATCACTATTGTAAGGCAAAAATTGGAAACCATAATATTTTACTAGATACATTGGTTGAGTTCAAAGCCACAGATCAATTCCATCGGGGTATGTTTTACGTTCAGTAAAAAACCTGATCACAGATGAACAACAGAATGAAAAGTCGGCTAGTATCTTGACGCCATAATCCGCCATCTTGAAAGAAAGTGTAGCATTGTAATACAGTAGTAGTTTCAATTTATAACAAGATGATGCAGTCATGTGTCGTGGTCTTGGTGCATTCAAATCTTGGTTAGATTGATACCTTCCATTTTGTGTGTATTCTGTGGCTGAACGGTTGCTCATGAGTTATGACTGACAGATGTTTCCCCTGTTGATCATATTTTGTAAACAAAACTAGAACTTAACCTATTTCATTGTAATCAATTAACCATCAGGTGATTGGAGTGGTTTTAAATGCTTTGTGAAATATTTTAAATGTTATTGAATTTATGTAATCATGCATTTCTCTGCTCCCAAATACATTATAATGGAGTCCATAATTTGTAAACAACCTCATATTCAGCCATGTCTGTTTACGTTCAGCTACTCTATTTACGTTCTTTTCCATCGGTGGAAAAGTACGATTAACTGATCAAAGTATGATCATTCAGTTTTTTTTTTATTCTTTTTTGATTTTTCAATTTTTTATGATTTTTTATGATTCTTGTCAAAACACGAGAATCGCAACGTTGATCTCCTATCATTCTTCTCTGACATTATAATCACTATTGTAAGGCAAAAATTGGAAACCATAATATTTTTACTAGATACATTGGTTGAGTTCAAAGCCACAGATCAATTCCATCGGGGTTTTTTTTACGTTCAGTAAAAAACCTGATCACAGATGAACCACAGAATGAAAAGTCGGCTAGTATCTTGACGCCATAATCCGCCATCTTGAAAGAAAGTGTAGCATTGTAATACAGTAGTAGTTTCAATTTATAACAAGATGATGCAGTCATGTGTCGTGGTCTTGGTGCATTCAAATCTTGGTTAGATTGATACCTTCCATTTTGTGTGTATTCTGTGGCTGAACGGTTGCTCATGAGTTATGACTGACAGATGTTTCCCCTGTTGATCATATTTTGTAAACAAAACTAGAACTTAACCTATTTCATTGTAATCAATTAACCATCAGGTGATTGGAGTGGTTTTAATGCTTTGTGAAATATTTTAAATGTTATTGAATTTATGTAATCATGCATTTCTCTGCTCCCAAATACATTATAATGGAGTCCATAATTTGTAAACAACCTCATATTCAGCCATGTCTGTTTACGTTCAGCTACTCTATTTACGTTCTTTTCCATCGGTGGAAAAGTACGATTAACTGATCAAAGTATGATCATTCAGTTTTTTTTTTATTCTTTTTTGATTTTTCAATTTTTTTATGATTTTTTATGATTCTTGTCAAATCTATAAGATAATACAATATATTATATTATGTTTTTAATTAAATTAAAAAATCTGGTGTGGCGCACTCACACAACTTTCCTTGCCGTGATGAGAATTGATCACCTGACGCTAGTGTTCACGCACATCTCAAGTCTACTTATAAACAAAGATCTGAGCCAGCTGGTGACAGGACAATAACACTGGAGACATACGAGGTCTGCTATCTCTTCATAGTGAATGATTTAATAGAATCAACAGTTGGCAACAGTTTGCAATTGAATAATCACATTATCTCGAATTTCGAGCTTATTTTTAATTTTAGGTGAAAATGTTGCTGAGCATTAATTGTAGAGATTTTAATGCTCAATCTTTTCCACTCAATTTTTTTGTTTAAATTGTATCTGAAGCCTGATAATTGGGAATCTAAAATCAAACTTTGCATAGATGGGGGGGAGCTCCTGAAATTTTTACAGATATGAGACTTGTGGCAGTTGATAGAGCTTATCAATGACTATTTTAGGTATGAATTTAATCAAAATCGTTGGAGCCGTTTTCGAGAAAATCGTGAAACCCCTGTTTTGACAACATTTTCTCCATTTTAGACGCCATCTTTAATTGCATTTGATCGAAATTGTTCGTGTCAGATCCTTAAATTGTAAGGATCTTAAGTTCCAAATTTCAAGTCATTCCGTTAATATTGGAGATGAGATATCGTGTACACACACACACACACACACACACACACACACACACACCACACACACACACACACACACACACACACACAGACCAATACCCAAAAACTAATTTTTTGGACTCAGGGGACCTTGAAAGGTATAGAAATTTGGAAATTTGGGTACTTTAATTTTTTTCGGAAAGCAATACTTTCCCTACCTATGGTAATAGGGCAAGGAAAGTAAAAATGAACAACATTCTCAGCTTAGAAGGAGAAGGAGAAGAGGAAGAAGAAGAAGGAGAAGAAAAGATTTTGTGACTGATCGTTTTTCCTCTGTGCCCTTCAATTTATTGTGACATTTTTCTTCATTGTACAAGTAACCCGTTTCACTATCAGATAATCCGTGCTCCTTGAGGGTCTATTTCAAAACTTGACAAAATGAAAACTTGACCTACTGATATCCTGAAGAATTGAAAATTAGCCAATAACCATCCTCGGTTAATTAAGAATCTATCTGCAAAATTTCAAGTAAATCAGTTGAGTAGTTGAGACGTGATGATGCGTCATTCGTGAATTTCCCATACCCTACGTGTATTAACCAGTTCTTTCCTTTATTATATCATGGATAATACTAATAAAACCTATATAATCTAAATACTATAGATAATACAATACAAATATTTGGGTTTATATATAGTATAAAAGTGTCATGAAGCTGAAACAATATAAATTTAACTATAATCTCCCAAGCAATAATAATAATATAATACAGGAATCAACTTTTTAATGAGCAACATTATATATATTCAAAAGTCTACTATTTAAATATGGCTACAAAATTCATATTTACAGGGCTAAGAAATCACCCTGTTTTATTTTATTATATATTATACTAATATTATATATTGCCATAGAGAAAAGATAGCATAAGAAGATATTCCATAATACAGGTCGTTTATATTGCAAATTTCTTCTGCGATTACTGTTGACTACTGTCTGTTATTAGTGTGTTGTTGGGAGTGTAAGAGTGTGAGAAGGGCACAGTATGAGAGACTACCCGCGTCACATAGCTTCACCAAAAACAACTACTAGGACTATCGGCTTCAGTTAACACTCACATTTGCAACATAGACACCCTATACACTGTCTATTATTAGTGTGTTGTTGGGAGTGTAAGAGTGTAAGAAGGGCACAGTATGAGAGACTACCAGCGTCACATAGCTTCACCAAAAACAACTACTAGGACTATCGGCTTCAGTTAACACTCACATTTGCAACATAACGGTCCTTTACACATGGCATATCACTGTAAATGATACAGTATCAACACAATATGATACAGTATCATCTCAACTTGATACACAACACCATAATTTGATAGAAAACTTCCAAACTTTGAACGAATTCTACATACCATGGCATCTATTTTCTTATGCTATCTTTTCTTCTCCATTATATTGCACAGTAAGGGCCGTTTGCACAGTATAGATTGCTAAACTCGATTAAGTTAATTGAGTTTAAGTTAATCTGAAATTTTAAACTTGAATCAGTTTTCTCAGTGCATTTACTAATCCAGTTTAAGTTAAACTAGTTTAGAGTTAAGTTGGTAATAGAATATCATCGTTTATAATATCAAGAAGGCTGGTTTTTTCTGGAAATTTGTTATTTGTTTATAAACAATCAGTAAATTGAGGTTATGTAGCTACTATTTCCTTGTTCAAAATCTACAGAGCTGTAAGATGTATGGTAATAAAAGTTAAAAAAGGATCAAGAAATTCTTCAAAAAGTGATGAAATGTTATATTACTATTAGATACAAACTTATATTTAGCAGGCACCAAAAAATATATTTTAGAATGTTTTTAAAAAAGCGATTAATCTACTACGGTCTTCCTCGTTTATTAGAAATCTCTCGAAAGCAAAATATCTCAGTTATGTGTTATTAAAAATAGGTTTCTAATCAAAGACCACTGTTAAAAATAGTCTTATTTATCAAGTGGTTTAGTTTAGTTAATCAAATACTGGATTGGAAGTTGCTTTACTCAAGCCAAACCGTTAAGAAAATTCTATATCATCCCAGAAATTTAAATCATTCGTTTTTGCCAAATTTTTCTCAGTTTTAAAATTCCTTCGCAGTCATCTTTATCAATCGCATTAAAAGCTTCTATCAATTCCTCCATTTTAATTATTTTTACATTCAAATAATGATGTACTATAGCCTAAATTTATAATTTATTATCGTCTACAGAAGCATTAGAAACAACCGTAGAAAAATAATTTACTATCAGCTGTTTCTCCAACAAATCTTTACAGATGTCAAGTTAATCCAAATTATTTGGTTTAAACCTCCTGCTTTGAAGGTTGAAACTTTGCCAGAGTTTAAACTCAATACAGAGTTTAAACCGATACTGTGCAAACGGAATTTTAGTTCAAACCAAAAAAAATCCTGATTTGGTTTAAGCTTTAGCTTAAACTTACACTGTGCAAACGGCCCTAGATGTTTGTTCAGTCAATTTCCAATCTTTTCAAAGATGTCCCTATATCTTCCTCTTCGTTGCACAGTACGCTTTCAGCACAGCTTCGCAGATCTCCTCTCTTTGTCTCGTCTATTCTCAACTGTTCCTCGGCTGCAAACCAGTCTTTGTATTTCATCAGGTGTTGAACGTGTTCCTCTGAAAGAAAAGATGAACAAAATTCTTCAATCTTCATTGACTGATACACTGGCCCATATGAATAAAACCAGAGCAAATGCTCATGAGCAAGAGCATGGAGCATAAGGTTTTGCTCATGAGCAAAAGGTAGAAGCAAAAGCATTTGCTCATTTTTATATTAATAAGCTTTACCTTATACTCTTACCTTATGCTCCTGAACTCTGGAGCAAATGCTCACGCATTTTAGAGAGTTTTCATCAGCTGATTCGCTTTTGTAGCCTTAGTTTGTTTTTATAACTCACGGAAGCACTAAATATGTAAGTAGGGTGCACCGCTTGTGTTCTTGGCGTCGTCTGCTCTGTTTTCTATTTATGAATAGAGTTTTAGGTTAGAATTTTGAAATAATAGCGTGAAAAAATGTCATCTCTATAATAATCTCCAGCATATTCTTATAATATCAATAGCCTTCTTATAATCGTCCACACTCTCATCTTCTTAAATGCCTATTTCCTATTTTGTGATGGCTATCTTTATATCAGGTAGCTAGCTATCTTTTGTATTTATTTTTTTGTAGGGATAATGGTGATATATATCATGGTTGAATCCAATAAGAGTTTTATAGTTCTCAACTATTGGTTGTGATCGTATCTGGTATAGTTTCCTCTTCCTCATACGGATTAGTTGAGCCATTTTACTATGAGCAAAAGGTGATAAGCTGCTCTAGACTAGACTCACCTTTTTTGAAGCATTTACTTCAAAATTTGAGCAAATGCTCTAGTTTATTCATACAATTTTGAGCAGATGCTTTTACTTTTGAGCAAATGCTCAAACTATTTTTTTGATGAGCATGAGCAAAAGGTTTTGCTCACGTTTATTCATAGAAAATGAAGCAAATGCTCCATATTTTAGAAGTATAAGCAAATGCTCAACTCTATTCATATGGCCCAATAAGTACATTATCAAAATGATAGGGAGAGAAAAATTAAGGTAACCTTGTGCTATTCCTCTCCCAAATTTAGATAAGGTTACACATAGTCCGAAATAGGTCAAGTCTTCTAGTTGTCCACTTCACAAAATTTTCAGTTCTTAATTATGCTCATGTAGATTTTCAGATGTAGATACTTCAAAACCAATGTATGCAAATATCTTAAAAAAGAATTAAAATATCTGAAAAAATAGCTAAAGACACATATCTTTGTAGGATATTACTATGTTGCATTGTCGTATTTAGATTGATTGATTGATTGAGTACTTTATTTATGTAGATTACAATATATACTGTCTTATACACTTATATACAATAGCTTACAATACAGCAAAATTATAGATGAATTTACATGATATAGACTAAGAAAATAATTATTGAACTGTATATGATATGAAAAAGCAATTTGTAATATAATATATATTATATAGATAATAATTATATTGTTATGCATCTACATAAATTGGCGGAGGTTTGGACATTAGAATGTGAGAATGCAAGGAATCATATATTATGAACAGAAGGGAGAAGAAGAAAAAGATGAAAATGACAGGAAAAGAAAACGAGAAGGAAATTAAAGAGAGGAAAGAAGAAGATAAAAGATAGGAAGAAGAAGAAGAAGAAGAAGAGGGAGGCGAAGAAGAAGAAGAAGACAGGAAGATATGAATAAGACTGATGGAGGAGATCATGATGAGGAAAAAGAATAAGAAGGAGGAGTGATTGATTGATTGATTGATTGAGTACTTTATTTATGTAGATTACAATATATACTGGCTTATACACTTATATACAATAGCTTACAATACAGCAAAGTTATAGATGAATTTACATAATATAGACTAAGAAAATAACTATTGAACTGTATATGATATGAAAAAGCAATTTGTAATATAATAACTATAGATAATAATCATATTGTTATGCATCTACATAAATTGGCGGAGCTTTGGACATATCAATGTCCATTCTTTGGGAAGAATATTAAAAATATCCTCCCCACTAACTCTCTACCAAAATAGGAAAAAGAATAAGGAAAAGAGGAAAAAGAATAAGAAGGAGGAGTCAGAAGGGGAGGAAAAAGAGGGAGGAGGAGGAGGAGGAGGAAAGAGAATAACAGGATTAATAGAAGCGGAAGAAGGTAAAGACTGGAGAGAAAAGAAGAAGATGATGAGGGCGAAGAAGAAGAAGAAGATGAAGAAGAGAAAGAAGAAGAATAAATGTTTCTCACCCTGTATCTCAGTTAGTACACCCCCGGTACCACCGTATTCGTCTGGGATTATGGAGGCCGGTAGATGATCGAATAATTCACCATGTTTACCTGGCTTGTAGAATTTTATCTGAAATTTTACACACCAATTAAATCAAATATCGAACATAATCGTAATATTTAACATACATTAAAAAAGAAATCCAATATTAATCACAGTCAAATCCATGACATTATATCAAGTAGTCCTATATCCCTCAGCCAATGAAGACTCTAATCTAATTGTTTGTCAATGAATTGTTGATCATTGTTTAGAATTACTATAGAGAGGTCCAAGTTGTAATGGCAGTGAAGAAAGATAGGAGAACAACGTTGCCGATCCTCTGTCTTGTCAATGCCTTCTATAGATGTTAGCTGATACAGGTTTATTGATGTAATATTAACTGTTCATTCTCGTTTAAAATAATCGATTATACTCTATCAAGCGGATCATATCTTTCAATAATTTCATATTCAAGATGAAATATTTCGTTGATTAATTATCAATTCTACATTGTTAAAAGACGATCTGGCAAGAGAGCAAAGCAAGAAAGAGATAGCGCTATCCGCCTTGTGGAATGATAGACAAGGATAGCAATACCATTGCTAATCAAACACTGCCATTATAACGATTAAATACAAGGCACTAAAGTGATGCCCACGTTATAATGGCAGTATTTGCTATCCTTGTCTATCATTCCTCAAAGCAGATAGCGCTATCCTTGTCTAACTCCACAACGTTGCAAGGTCCACAAATCAGCTAGTGCAAGAATTTCAGCTGAAGAGAATGTAGAAATATAATTAATTGACAGTATATTTAATCTCAATTATATAAATTTATCACTGAAACATCGGAAAATGCTATATTTTCTTGTCAAATAAAATACAATTGATTAGAGGAAATAGTATATTTCGCACCTAGGGCCGAAAATGAGACTTTTCCGGCTCGAAATCGGTTTTCAAGTCCGAGGCCGCAGGCCAAGGACTAGAAAAGATTGAGAGCCGGAAAAATTGAAAAACGGAAAAACGCTATTCTTCGCCACACGCGTTTTTCCGTTTTTCAATTTTTCCGGCTCTCAATCTTTTCTAGTCCTCGGCCTACGGCCTCGGACTTGAAAACCGATTTCGAGCCGGAAAAGTCTCATTTTCGGCCCTAGGTGCGAAATATACTATTTCCTCTAATCAATTGTATTTTATTTGACAAAAAATATATCATTATCCGATGATTCAGTGATATATATGTATATATATATATATGTATATATATATGTATATATATATATATATATATATATATATATATTATATATATATATATTCATATATATATGTATATATATGATATATGAGAATAATTATTGTTTATTAGGCACTTCCGAAAGCAAAACAGGAAGGTCATAGTTCTAGCAAATCTGAGGTAATCTGAATATCAGGAAATTGTCCAAGTGTTTTCATTTTTTATTCTGATTTGTCTAAATAACCTAAAAGATTATGTTCAATTATGTAAGAGGTTGAGTTTGTACTTTTTATTCTTCCAAATGACAATAAGATGATATTATTATAAATGTTTTGATTCTTGAATAATAAACACAAATAATGAGAAATTTTTTGATCAGCTGTTTTAGCACACTTGAAATTTAGCCAATCTGAATGTCAATGTCAACAATGCTTGTTGTCGTTGACTTCGGAAGTTTAGGTTAGAAGTTCTATCCTACTCTGAAAATCGAATTTGAATAGTTTATAATATATATCTTATCTGTATTTCATTCATCCAAATAAAATGATAGTATCTTATTGCAGAATACTTATTCAATTCTAGAAGCATAAACTGATTCCGTTTCATAAACCATTTTGTAAACACGTTCACATCAAATCAGAATCAGCTGACTTCAAGGCTATTTTACAGCCCTAGGGCCGTAAAACTTTTACCGGCCTGGTCAGAAAACAATCATTTTCGGCCTCCATATGACGCACGAAACCCAGCTCATTACATCCAAGTGGGGCGAAAAAGAATTATTCAGGACTTGCCGGAAATGTGCTATACAAAAATTAGGAGGTACTGGGTTCGATTCCCGGGCTGACAAATAATTTTTGAATAGTAGCGCTCATCGAATTTCCATCTAGCTGTTTACCCTGTTGTCAATATTTGCAGTAGCAGAAGTCTTCGGGGTGAATTACAGCATTTAATTTGGATTTTCGTTTAATAATTATTAATTCATTAACATTTGAATAATTGCAATATCTCAGTTAATTTCCATCTGTAAATTGAATGATTGATAGATTAATGATTGATTGAGTGATTGATTGATTTATTAATTAGATGATAGACAGATAGCTTGATCCACTGATTTATTGAAATATTGATTGATTAATCGATTTATCATGATCTTACCACAGAGAAGAGGTCACTTTTCATGAAGGGTTTCAAAATTGTGACAACTTTTTCCAAAACTGATGACAAATTTAGAACATGTATCGCTTTTGGGAAGAACGTCGAACCTTCCTGTTGACATAAAAACGAATGAATTTAGTTATTTGTGCAACTAGTGCGCAAAGTGACAGTTTGCTGCACCGAAAGAAACGTTTACGCCCGAGCCGTAGGCGAGGGTGGAATGGTTTCTTGAGTGCAGCAGAGGAACTTTGCGCACGTATTTCACATTAAGTTTTTCCTACAGTTACCATTGAATATGAAACATCAAATGTTTTTCTGTGTAATTTTATTATTGAAAATAACCTTAATTTATTGTCAAATTGAATAAAAATGTTGTCCTCCATTATAATATATAATGTAATAATTAGCGCGTTGTGCTTGGTTGCACCTCTGCTCACTATAGCAGCCACAGCAGTCACTGTTACCAACTTCATTTTGATTTTGCTGCACTGTTGCTCCATTTAACCTACTAAGTATTTTGCGTTGCCATGTTGCAAATCTGGAGTGCAGAAAAATTTTTCCCGCACTAGAGCGGAAAAGTGATTCTTTGCGTTCTGTAATCAGTGCAGCAATGGCCACTTTTCAACGTAACTGTAGGAAAAATAATTTATCTATAATATAATAGAGGAAAGAACTGGCTTATACAGGTAGGGGATAGGAAATTCACGAATGACGCATCATCACGTCTCAACTACTCAACTGATTTACTTGAAATTCTGCATATAGATTCTTGATTCAGCGATAATGGTTATAGGCCTATTTTATATTCTTCAAGATTTCAGTGGGTCTAGTTTTCGGTTTTTCAAGATCCTAATATTATTAGATCATTGCCGAGTACGGGTCTATAATTTTATAATAAAGGAAAGAATTGGCTTCTAAATGTAGAAGAAGATGAAGAAGAAGAGGAAGAGGTAGGAGGAGGAGGAGGAGGAGAAGAAGAAGAAGAAGAACTTGGAAAAGGAAGGGAAGCTGAATAGTACAGTATCACCACAATATGATACCGTATCAACATAATATGATACATTAACAACACTATATAATAAAGTAGCCTATCATCTCAACTTGATACACAACACCATAATTTGATACAAAACTTCCAAACTTTGAATGAATTCTACAATCCATGGCATATCTTCTAACGCTATCTTCTCTCTATGGTATCACAGATGATACAGTATCACCACAATCTGATACAGTATCACCACAATACGATACAGTATCATCTCAACTCGATACACCACACCGTAATTTGATACAAAACTTCCAAACTTTGAATGAATTCTACAATCCATGGCATATCTTCTAACGCTATCTTCTCTCTATGGTATCACACATGATACAGTTTCACCACAATCTGATACAGTATCACCACAATACGATACAGTATCATCTCAACTTGATACACCACACCGTAATTTGATACAAAACTTCCAAACTTTGGATGAATCCTACAAACCATGACATATCTTCTAACGCTATCTTTTCTCTATGGTATCACAGATGATACAGTATCACCACAATACGATACAGTATCATCTTAGCTTGATACACAACACAATTATTTGATACAAAACTTCCAAACTTTGAATGAATTCTACAAATAAACCATGGCATATCTTCTTAAGCTATCTTTTCTGTATGGTATCACCATAAATGATACAGTATCACCTCACATGATACAATATCACCACAACATGATACAGTAACACCACAATATGATACAGTATCATCTCAACTCGATACACAACACCATAATTTGATACAAAACTTCCAAACTTTGGATGAATCCTACAAACCATGACATATCTTCTAACGCTATCTTTTCTCTATGGTATCACAGATGATACAGTATCACCACAATCTGATACAGTATCACCACAATACGATACAGTATCATCTCAACTTGATACACAACACCATAATTTGATACAAAACTTGAAAACTTTGAATGAATTCTACAAACTATGACATATCTTCTTTTGCTATCTTTTCCCTTTATCACCATAAATGATACAGTATCACCACAATATGATACAGTATCACCACAATATGATACATATCATCTCAACTTGATACACAACATCATAATTTGATACAAAACTTCCCAACTTTGATGAATTTTACCTGTACATAGCTGAGGAAGCTCTTGACAGTCCTGAGCAGATGCCAAAAGGAAAATCCCATGCACAATTTGATACACTATCACCCTATTATGATACAGTATCATCTCAACTTGATACAAAACTTCCCAACTTTGATGAATGTTACCTGTACATAGCTGAGGAAGCTCTTGAAAGTCCTGAGCAGTAGACAAAAGGAAACTCCCTTGCACAATTTGATACACTATCACCTTACTATGATACAGTATCATCTCAACTCGATACACAACACCATAATTTGATACAAAACTTTTCTCAAATAGTATACCCACCTGTGAATACTGGATGAACCTTTTGCATAGAGTTATGGTAGCCCTGAGCATATGTGACAACGTATATCCTTTGCCATCTAATACAATCACATATCCCGGCACAGGTCCTTGCTCCAGTTGTATGGCGTCCATGGTCATAAATATGGCTTTCAAACTGGTGCCGAAATAATATTGGTCGGGATTTAAATTGTTAAGTCGCATCCATATCACCTGATTTCCATTAGAGTCGAAGCCTCTTAACGGTGTGCAGATCCTATAAAAATTGAGGAAGTTGTTCATTAAATTACAAGCAAAATTTCAAGTTTGTGATACAGTATCACCTCACATGATACAGTATCACCACAACATGATACAGTAACACCACAATATGATACAGTATCATCTCAACTTGATTAGAGTCGAAGCCTCTTAACGGTGTGCAGATCCTATGAATTGAGGAAGTTGTTTATTAAATTACAAGCAAAATTTCAAGTTTGTGATACAGTATCACCTCACATGATACAGTATCACCACAACATGATACAGTAACACCACAATATGATACAGTATCATCTCAACTTGATACACAACACCATAATTTGATACAAAACTTCCAAACAAATAATATCTTACATCACATGGACGGGAAGGGGCCTTTTGCAGGCGAGAATGATGTTTCTAAGAAGTTGAGAACTTCATTCGAGCACTGCGAAAGACATTCACGCCCAAGTAACGTACACTATTTTTTGTCATTGATCGAACGAAGTGAGCACAAAATAAAATGAAGAGAAAAAAGTACAAGTTTCAGCTATTTTGAATTATTCAGGAATGCTTCATTTCGTCTAGGAAAAACGCTTCTAATTGACTGAGCGAAGAGAGGTTTAAGATTCAAGTCGACGGTTTGGCATTTCTCTTAATTTTTAAATGTTTATATGTTGCGCATTTACGGCGAAACGCGGTAATAGATTTTCATGAAATTTGACAGGTATGTTCCTTTTTTATTGCGTGTTCGACGTATATACAAGGTTTTTGGAAATTTTGCATTTCAAGGATAATATAAAAGGAAAAAGGAGCCTCCTTCATACGCCAATATTAGAGTAAAAATCAGACTATAGAATTATTCATCATAAATCAGCTGACAAGTGATTACACAGATGTGTGGAGAAGCCAGACTATTGCTGTATTTCCATAAGGTCTATAGTTTCAATCAGGTACTTGTGGATGAGATTACTGCGTGAGGTCTACTGTTTACAGAACTACTAGTGTAAATGTTTGAATGTTTAAATGTTCATATGTTGCGCATTTACGGCGAAACGCGGTAATAGATTTTCATGAAATTTGACAGGTATGTTCCTTTTTTTATTGCGTGTCGACGTATATACAAGGTTTTTGGAAATTTTGCATTTCAAGGATAATATAAAAGGAAAAAGGAGCCTCCTTCATACGCCAATATTAGAGTAAAAATCAGACTATAGAATTATTCATCATAAATCAGCTGACAAGTGATTACACAGATGTGTGGAGAAGCCAGACTATTGCTGTATTTCCATAAGGTCTATAGTTTCAATCAGGTACTTGTGGATGAGATTACTGCGTGAGGTCTACTGTTTACAGAACTACTAGTGTAAATGTTTGAATGTTTAAATGTTCATATGTTGCGCATTTACGGCGAAACGCGGTAATAGATTTTCATGAAATTTGACAGGTATGTTCCTTTTTTAATTGCGCGTCGACGTATATACAAGGTTTTTGGAAAATTTGCATTTCAAGGATAATATTAAAGGAAAAAGATTGAGCATGAAAATCTCTACAATTAATGTTCAGTAACATTTCCACCTAAAATTAAAAATAAGCTCGAAATTCGAGAAAATGTGATTATTCAATTGCAAACTGTTGGCAACTGTTGATTCTATCAAATGATAACTATGGAGAGATAGCAGACCTCGTATGTCTCCAGCGTTATTGTCCTGTCACCAGCTGGCTCAGATATTTGTTTATGAGTAGACTTGAGATGCGCGTGAACACTAGCGTCAGGTGATCAATTCTCATAATGGCAAGGAAAGTTGTGTGAGTGCGCCACACCAGATTTTTTGCGTAAAGAAGAAAAGGAAAGGAGGATAAAAAGAATGGAGAAGAAGAGAGGAGGTGGAGGAGGAATTGAATGAGAACGAGAAGAAGAAGAAGATGGAGAAGAAGAAGAAGAAGAAGAAGATTGATTGATTGATTGATTGATTGATTGATTGATTGATTGATTGAGTACTTTATTTATGTAGATTACAATATATACTGGCTTATACACTTGTATACAATAGCTTACAATACAGCAAAGTTATAGATGAATTTACATAATATAGACTAAGAAAATAACTATTGAACTGTATATGATATGAAAAAGCAATTTGTAATATAATAACTATAGATAATAATTTATTGTTATGCATCTACATAAATTGGCGGAGCTTTGGACATATCAATGTCCATTCTTTGGGAAGAATATTAAAAATATCCTCCCCACTAAGAAGGAGAATAAGAAGAAGATGGAGAAGAAGAAGAAGAAGAAGGAGATGGAGAAGAAGAAGAAGATGGAGAAGAAGAAGAAGCAGATTATTATAAACTTACACAACTTTCATTATCTCCTGAATGAACGGATGAGATGGATCTCTATTTGAAAACAGTTCTTTGTAATTTGTTCTCATTATATAGCATTTCTCAATAGTCTCCTTTGTTCTATCAAGCTCGTATTTACACGCATGATGAAATAAAACCACCTGTTCATCTGTAAATAAACATATCAACAAATGAGAGTGCACATAATTATGATAACGTATAATATGAGCTACAATCAACAAATAGTATTTATAATATACTAGGCGTCAGGCTCGCTTCGCTCGCCATATCCGTCTAACCAAGGGGCTCCGGATGCGCCCCGTTTCGGAAAGCCAATTTTCTGACTGCAGCTGTTCAAAGTCTAGAACTTAGCTAAATCCCGAGCTCGGAAACCAGCCCTTAGTTTATCTCAATTTGTTAAAAAACGATCTGGCAACGTTGCAGAGCTGGAAAGTGATAGCACTATCTGGTTTGTGGAATGACAGACAAGGATAGCAACACCAATGTCAATCAAATACTGCCATTATAACGTGGAAACAAATCAGTTTTTGCTGTCATTGAATGTAATTGCTTGCGGTCTTCAAATAGAAATTGACCAAAACAGTAATTACAGTAATGACCTTTGCACACCGAAATAAATACATGAAAAAATACCAGAAATCTATCCAGGATGTATCTGCAACAACTCTATGTATTCTCAAGCTATCTGTAACTGTATTTTATCCACTCAATTACTTGCTGATGATATAGTGACAGACAAAACATAGTGACATGACCTTCTAACAAGGTTGAATAATTACGATTTCGATTTCGTAGGAAGAAGAAGAAGATGAAGAAGATAGGAGGAGGAGAAAGGAAGAAGACAGGAGGAGGAGAAATAGAAGATGAAGAAGAAGAAGAAGAAGAAGAAGAAGACGAGGAGAATAGGAGAAGTGAGGAAAGAAGAAGCAAAATAGGAGAAGAAGGAGCAGAAATACGAGGAGGTGTTGGAGGAGATGAAGAAGAAAAAGGAGAAGAAGAACAAAGGAGAAGGAGAAAAAAAAGATGAAGATGAAGAAGTCAGAAGAAGAGGAAGGAGAGAAAGAAGAAGAAGAAGAAAAGATGACACATTTGAAGAAGAAGACGAAGACAGGAGAAGACAGAATAAGAAGAACAAGACGAACAAGAACTAGAAGAAGAAGAAGAGGAAAGGAGTGTAGCAAGGTTAGAGGGAGAAGAAGAAGAATAATAAAAATACTACAGTAGAAGTAACAGGTGATGTAGAAGAGAGCTGCAGATGAAAAGGAGCGTGGAGAAGTGGAAGAAGAAGAAAATTCTAGAGAAGAAGGACAAGATGGAGAAGAAGTGATGAAGAAGAAGGTGGTAAAGAAGGAGGAGTAGGAGAAGAAGAAAAAGAAGATTTATTCTTACCAGCATCTTACTAAACTTCTAGAATTATAGTATTTAGGGAAATAATACTAGATTATTAGATTTAATTGAAAAAAGAGAAGAAGAAAAATAAGAATAAAATACTACCGTAGAAGTGAAAGATGATTTAGAAGAAAATTGCAGATAAGAAGCAGTGTAAAGTAGAAGAAAATTCTAGAGAAGATGTAGAATATGGGACAATAGAGGAGGAAAATGAGAAGAAAACTGAAAAAGAGTGAGAAGGGGAAAGAAGAAGTTAACAAGGCTAGAGGGAGAAGAGGCAAAGGAAAAGATGTAGAAGAGAGCTGCAGATAAAAAGGAGTGTGGAGAAGAAGAAGAAGAAGAAGAAGAAGAAGAAGAAGAAGAAGAAGAGAAAAAGAAAGAGAGGAAGAAGAGGAAAGAAGTTTAACAAGGCTAGAGGGAGAAGATTGATTGATTGATTGATTGATTGATTGAGTACTCTATTTATGTAGATTACAATATATACTGGCTTATATACTTATATACAATAGCTTACAATACAGCAAAATTATAGATGAATTTACATAATATAGACTAAGAAAATAATTATTGAACTGTATATGATATGAAAAAGTAATTTGTAATATAATAACTATAGATAATTATATTGTTATGCATCTACATAAATTGGCGGAGCTTTGGACATATCAATGTCCATTCTAAGGAAACAATATTCAATATATCCTCCCCACTAACTCTCTACTAAGAGAAGAGGCTGAGGGAAAAGAACTGCAGATAAAAAGGAGTGTTGAGAAGAAGAAGAAGAAGAAGAAGAAGAAGAAGAAGAAGAAGAAGAAGAAGAAGAAGAAGAAGAAGAAGAAGAAGGAGAGGAAAAAGAAGAAGTATAACAAGAAGGTTAGATTTACTTTGGTAGGCAGCCTATCGAGTCTCCTATGTTTGTAATACGTTTTTTAGGTTAGATTTCAACATTGACGATTTCCTTGACAGAATTCAGAAAAACTAGACAAGTTAAAACCTATTGTGACATACATGTCACACCTCAGATTATACATAGACATACATAGATTCATAGCTTACCATTCAATCCCACCATTAGTGTTCACTAGAAGTTGGCAGTGATATTCTTTTTTCTATTTTCAATGATATTTTTTCAAGAACTATTGTTTGAGAAGACCAGTATTCTTGTGTTATAACACGTTATCTATATAATAATAGAGAGTAGGGTAGTGTTTGTTCGCATCAAAACATGTCAACTTGTGGATTGCATACCGGAAAAATCTGGTGTGGCACACTCACACAACTTTCCTTGCCATTATTAAAATTGATCACCTGACGCTAGTGTTCCTGCGCATCTCAAAAGTATACTTTTCTAAGATATGAGCCAGCTGGTGACAGGGCAATAACGCTGGCGACACACGAGGTCTGCTATCTCTCCATAGTGAATGATTTAATAGAATCAACAGTTGCCAACAGTTTGTAATTGGATAATCACATTTTCTCGAATTTCGAGCTTATTTTCAACTTTGGGTAAAAATGCTACTGAACATTAATTGTAGAGATTTTTAAGCTCAATCTTTCGCACTTGAAATTTTTTGTTTAAATAATATCTGAAGCCTGATAATTGGGAATCTAAAATCAAACTTTGCATAGATGGGGCGGAGCTCCTGAAATTTGTACAGATATAGGACTTGTGGCAGTTGATAGATCAATGACTATTTTAGGTATAACTTTGATTAAAATCGTTGGAGCCGTTTTCGAGAAAATCGCGAAAAACCCTGTTTTTGACAACATTTTCACCATTTCAGCCGCCGTCTTGAATCGCATTTGATCAAAATTGTTCGTGTCGGATCCTTATAGGGGAAGGACCTTAACTTCCAAATTTCAAGTCATTCCGTTAATTGGGAGATGAGATATCGTGTACACAGACTCACATACACACACACACACACACACACACACACACACACACCACACACACACACACACACACACACACACACACAGACACCCACACACACACCACACACACACACACACACACACACACACACACACACATATATATATATATATATATATATATATATATATATATATATTATATATATATATATATATATACAGACCAATACCCAAAAACCCCTTTTTTGGACTCAGGGGACCTTGAAACGTATAGAAATTTAGAAATTGGGGTACCTTAATTTTTTTCGGAAAGCAATACTTTCCTCACCTATGGTAATACGGCAAGGAAAGTAAAAATCAGACTATAGAATTATTTATCATAGATCAGCGTACAAGTGATTACACAGATGTGTGGAGAAGCCAGTCTATTGCTGTATTTCCGTAAGGTCTATAGTTTCAATCAGGTACTTGTGGATGAGAATACTGCGTGAGGTCTACTGTTCACAGAACTAATAGTATAAAAGGAAAAAGGAGCCTCCTTCATACGCCAATATTAGAGTGAAAATCAGACCATAGAATTATTCATCATAAATCAGCTGACAAGTGATTACACAGATGTGTGGAGAAGCCAGTCTATTGCTGTATTTCCATAAGGTCTATAGTTTCAATCAGGTACTTGTGGATGAGAATACTGCGTGAGGTCTACTGTTCACAGAACTACTAGTTAATTTATGTATTATCACTTACCTGGAATACTGGGAAGATGTGTCTCCCCCTTCATCCAATTTTTTAAACTTTCTATGTCGGATTTTTTCAAATTTTCGTATTTTTCTACAGCCTCGTCGACGCTCCAATTCCATGGTGGATTATTTATCATAATTAATTTATGATAAATCAATTTATGATAAATAAATCTCCTGCCAAATTTGTCGATTCTTGGAGACTCAGATCTGAATCAAAAATTTTAAAACTCATTATCTCATTAGAGCTACTATGGTGATGTCCACGTTATAATGGCAGTGGAGAAAGATAGAAGATCAACGTTGTCGATCCTCTGTCTTGTCAATGCCTTCTATAGACGGTAGCTGATACAGGTTTATTGATGTAATATTAACTGTTCATTCTCGTTTAAAATAATCAATTATGTTTTATTAAGCAAGAAATTATATTTTTCAATGATTCAAAAAGAATTCTCATAGTCAAGATTAAATATTTGGTTAATTATATATCTACATTGTTAAAAACCAACCTAGCAACAGAGCAAAGCGAGAAAGAGATAGCGCTATCTGCTTTGTTGAATGATAGACAAGGATAGCAACACCATTGCTAATCAAACACTGCCATTATAACGTGGACCTCACTATAGGAAGATGATACAAAGATCACCACACATGATACAGTATAACAAAATATGATACAGTATCATCTGAGCTTGATACACAACTCAATAATTTGATACAAAACTTCCAAGCTTTGGCAACAGTGCAGAGGTAGGGAAGAGATAGCGCTATCTGCTTTGTTGAATAATAGACAAGGATAGCAATACAATTTCTAAACATACACTGCCATTATAACGTGGACATCACTATAGGAAGATTATTAGCTTACCCTCCACTCGTTAAAATTAACATTAATTAATTTTTAATTCTTATTAATTAATAAAGAAGCATACATATTATGACATGTGTCCATAGTGAGGTCCAAGTTATAATGGCAGTATTTGATTAACATTGGTGTTGCTATCCTTGTCTATCATTTCACAAAGCAGATAGCGCTATCCTTTTCCACCTCCACAACGTTCCAAGATTGTTTCTCAACAATGTAGAAATATAATTGATTAACAAAATATTAGATCTCAATCAAGTAAACTTATTATTATATCATTGAGAATTATTTATGGATGACGAATAAAATTGGATTATTTGAAACAAGAATTAACAGTTAATATTACATCAGATATACCGGTATCACCTATTCTCTATGAAAGGTAGTGGCAAGGTAGAGAATCGGCAACGCTGTTCTCCTATGTTTCTCCACTACCATTTTAACGTGGACCTCACTATATCATATTAGTATTCAATTGCTTCATAATACAGTATAATTACTTGCAAAACAAATTACATATTACAATAAAAACAAATTCTAGGACAGTTGTGTGCCATAAATGGCAGTTTATGTTGCAAATTTCTTCTGCGATTGCTGTCGACTACTGTCTATTATTAGTGTGTTGTTGGGGGTGTAAGAGTGTAAGAAGGGCACAGTATGAGAGACTACCAGCGTCACATAGCTTCACCAAAAACAACTACTAGGACTATCGGCTTCAGTTAACACTCACATTTGCAACATAGACACCTATACACTGTCTATTATAGTGTGTTGTTGGGAGTGTAAGAGTGTGAGAAGGGCACAGTATGAGAGACTACCAGCGTCACATAGCTTCACCAAAAACAACTACTAGGACTATCGGCTTCAGTTAACACACATTTGCAACATAGACACCCTATACACTGTCTATTATTAGTGTGTTGTTGGGAGTGTAGAGTGTGAGAAGGGCACAGTATGAGAGACTACCAGCGTCACTTAGCTTCACCAAAAACAACTACTAGGACTATCGGCTTCAGTTAACACTCACATTTGCAACATAGACACCCTATACACTGTCTATTATTAGTGTGTTGTTGGGAGTGTAAGAGTGTGAGAAGGGCACAGTATGAGAGACTACCAGCGTCACATAGCTTCACCAAAAACAACTACTAGGACTATCGGCTTCAGTTAACACTCACATTTGCAACATAGACACCCTATACACTGTCTATTATTAGTGTGTTGTTGGGAGTGTAAGAGTGTAAGAAGGGCACAGTATGAGAGACTACCAGCGTCACTTAGCTTCACCGAAAAACAGTCGTGGGACTATCGGCTTAAGTTAACACTCACATTTGCAACATAGACACCCTATACACTGTCTATTATTAGTGTGTTGTTGGGAGTGTAGAGTGTAAGAAGGGCACAGTATGAGAGACTACCAGCGTCACTTAGCTTCACCAAAAACACTACTAGACTATCGGCTTCAGTTAACACTCACATTTGCAACATAGACACCCTATACACTGTCTATTATTAGTGTGTTGTTGGGAGTGTAAGAGTGTAAGAAGGGCACAGTATGAGAGACTACCAGCGTCACTTAGCTTCACCAAAAACAACTACTAGGACTATCGGCTTCAGTTAACACTCACATTTGCAACATAGACACCCTATACACTGTCTATTATTAGTGTGTTGTTGGGAGTGTAAGAGTGTAAGAAGGGCACAGTATGAGAGACTACCAGCGTCACTAGCTTCACCAAAAACACTACTAGGACTATCGGCTTCAGTTAACACTCACATTTGCAACATAGACACCCTATACACTGTCTATTATTAGTGTTTGTTGGGAGTGTAAGAGTGTAAGAAGGGCACAGTATGAGAGACTACCAGCGTCACATAGCTTCACCAAAAACAACTACTAGGCTTCAGTTAACACTCACATTTGCAACATAGACACCCTATACACTGTCTATTATTAGTGTGTTGTTGGGAGTGTAAGAGTGTAAGAAGGGCACAGTATGAGAGACTACCAGCGTCACATAGCTTCACCAAAAACAACTACTAGGCTTCAGTTAACACTCACATTTGCAACATAGACACCCTATACACTGTCTATTATTAGTGTGTTGTTGGGAGTGTAAGAGTGTAAGAAGGGCACAGTATGAGAGACTACCAGCGTCACTTAGCTTCACCAAAAACAACTACTAGGACTATCGGCTTCAGTTAACACTCACATTTGCAACATAGACACCCTATACACTGTCTATTATTAGTGTGTTGTTGGGAGTGTAAGAGTGTAAGAAGGGCACAGTATGAGAGACTACCAGCGTCACTTAGCTTCACCAAAAACAACTACTAGGACTATCGGCTTCAGTTAACACTCACATTTGCAACATAACGGTCCAACACCATGACATATCATTATCATTGATACAGTGTCAACACAATATGATACAGTATCACCTCAACTTGATACACAACACCACAATTTTCTACAAAACTTCCAAACTTTCAATGAATTCTACAAACCATGACATATCTTCTTATGCTGTCTTTAATCTATGGTAACACTATAGATAATACAGTATCAACACATATATGATTCAGTTTCACCTCAATTTGATACAAAACACCATAATTTGATACAAAACTTCCAAACTTTGAATGAATTCTTCAAACCATGGCATATCTTCTACTGAGGAATCCATTTTTATAGATGAATTTATTTGCTGTCTATTGTTTAATAAAAAGATTTTAATTGAGGATTATTCTGATTTAATTTTACCTGGAGTTTCAGTTTTGGGCGTAGATTGTGAAGATATCTCCCCTTCTCCCCAGCTGATGATCCCCGTATCTATTTGAGAGTCCTGGACTATACGGGTTCCCATATCACCATAAATTATACAGAATCAACACAATATGATACAGAATCACCACAATATGATACAGTATCATTTAACTTGATACACAACACCATAATTTGATACAATTCTTCCAAACTCTGAATGAATTCTACAAACCATGGCATATCTTCTTATGCTATCTTTTCTCCAAGGTAGCCTTCTATCATAGAGAAAATATAGCATAACAAGATATCCCATATTTTGAGACCGTTATGTTGCAAATGTTGTGTTAACTGAAGCCGATAGTCCTAGTAGTTGTTTTTGGTGAAGCTATGTGACGCTGGTAGTCTCTCATACTGTGCCCTTCTAAAGCTGCGTACACATATAAGCTCTTCCAAACCCGCACCGAGCACGCTCCTCCCTCGTACCGCCCTCGTTCCTCCATCGAACCACAGTCGCACCGCCCACGCACCCATCATGAACGTTACGGAAGATGTTAGATCTTCTCGCGTTCCCCGGTCGAACCACTGTTGCTCCCCGGTCGATCATCAATCGCTCTGCTCGAGTGACGTTCGGTTGCGGAGCAGAGCGAAAGTCTGTACGCACCTTTACATTCTCACAATCCCAACAACACACTGATAAATAGACAGTAGTCGACAGTAATCGGAGAAGAAATTTGCAACATTAACTACCCTTCTAAGGTGGGCCGTTCACTGGAACCGATTTCGTCCGATTTAGTATCGGCCAAAAACTACCAAACTCGTCCGAACGATCTCTCAACAAAGAAAGCTATAGATGCTCGTCCATTGCAACAGGTTCATACGTCCTTGCACGGCCGGCTCCGGCCGATCCGAATTGAATGGGTTTTTCCGGCTCTATCCGGCCGAAGTCGAGCTCAGACAACATCATCTCAACTTCAAAATTGCTTCACAGTCCTGTTTTTGTTTTATGAACTTGTTCTGTTTTATAAAGTTTCAACTATGGACAATGAAAAGTTGATAAGTTTGGTTCAAGAGCATGTTCCATTGTGGGATATGCGAGACAAAAGATATCATCGTCGTGATGTTCAAAGGAATCTGTGGTCCAATCTTCAGGATCTGAAGATAAGATTATTATAATGAATAACTAATTTAGTGGATATTATTTTTTATTCAGTTTTCAAAATCTCAATATAATCATTGTTTATGACAAATTTTTGTGGCTATGATAGTAGTTAATTCAATAATTGGCAACTAGACTGACGTAAACGGTTGCAATGGACGACCATATTCGGCCGAATCAACGGCCGGCAGATTCGTCCGATCCAACGGCCGAACGGATCGGTTGAATTCGGCTCCAGTGGACGGTTAACCTTATGTGATATCTACAGTTGAATACTTACAGTTCCAAATTTTGTTAAATAACTCAATATTATTCGTTAAAAGTGGTGATTGAGTGGAATATTTCTAATTAATTTATCAATTTAAGCCATCTAAATTCAAAATTTATAGTTTTAATGTTTATTTTGAACCATAATTTCATGAAAATTGTACAGGTGAAATTCTAACCTTATCTTGGACTTTGTCACCTATAAAAATTTGGAAGAAAAATAGCACAAGGACTACCTTGTTATTTTATCTTTCAATGTTATTACATTAGTGTCATTTGCATTGTAAATAGATGAATAAATAAATAAATGAATAAATAAATGAATAAATAAATAAATACTTGCCTTCCAGTTATCTTAATAACAACACGATTTCAACATATGTCCTCACAAAACATATGACGTCAAAACATATGTTTTTCACAGCACTAGATCACTACTAAATAGACGATAAATTATTGATACACATTTTTTAATACAAGACTGGAGAGTTTAGAGTTTAGTTTAGAGTTAGGTTAGTTTAGAGTTTGGAGTTTAGAGTAGAGTTTGGAAGAACTTGTTTCAAGTTATGCCAAACAAGAACTGAAGAGATATCTCGACTCACAGTTTGCAGAACTGACTGGTCTCAAACAAGATACTAGCTTCTCTCTCTATATCTTGTTTCTCTCTTTCTCTATCTTCAATATGCTTCTCTCTTTATCTCTGATTGTCTGACTCTTTCACACATGAACTGCAAAACTAAACTCAAGCCAAACAATATACACTCTTGGTCTTGTAACTTACTCTTCACTCTCACACTCTCTCTCTCTGTCACACGTTCTCTTACTTCCTTTCTCT